>NW_028277031.1:6922500-7113575 GCF_059951505.1 Python bivittatus
GGTCACTAGGAATTGAAACTGATTTGATGGCACATCATCAATCAACTATATTAAGAGGAAGGCTTTCACAGCCGGAATACGATGGCTGGTGTGGGTCAACAAAACCTGGCTACCAATCCTGAAAAATACAGCCTGCAAAAGGTCAACGAACTCAGTTCAACCACCAGGACGCGTGAACAACTCACACAATGAACATGCTAATCACCCTCAGGAGCCACTCGTTAACAACTCAATACAGTGATACCTTGGTCCATGAACTTAATTCGTTCCACGACTCTGGTCGCGAACCGAATTGGTCACGAACCGAATCAAATTTTCCCATAAGGTTCAATGTAAATACGGTTAATCCGTTCTGACCCCTATGAATGTGGTCGCCAACCGATTTTGGTCACCAACTGAATCAAATTTTCCCATAAGGTTCAGTGTAAATACGGTTCATCCGTTCTGGACCATATGTATTTTTTTTTAACCACAAAAATATGAAACAAAGTACAGTACAGTACAGTATGATGAGAGAGAACACTAACCTTGCTTGACGTGACTTCTGGCGTGGAGGACAGGACGGCGGGTGGGGAGGTGGTTATTGTTTGGAGGGAGAGTCCCCCTCCCTACAGGAAGCCACAACCACGTGTCACAGCAGGGAAAATGGCCGTGGATCCTGTTCGTCACCTGATGCAGAGTTCGTGAACGGAAGCAAAATTTTGCGAACCGTGCTGTTCGTGAACCAAATTGTTCGTGAACAGAAGTGTTCGTGAACCGAGGTATTACTGTAGAAGGAAAAAACCCTGCCTAATCCCCAGGAAGATACACACATATTCATCAACCAAAACAAGCAGCCACTGGTTAACCCAACCCCCCCAACCCCCCACCCACCCCCCACCCACCCCCTTCAGGCACCCTCGCTGATCTCTATAAATACCCACAAATAGGTCACATCATCCTGGGCACAGAGAGAACTGCTCCTGTCTGTGCTCCTGCCCTCTGAAGATGCCGGTCACAGATGCTGGTGAAACATTAGGAAACAAAACTTCCAGAACATGGCCACACAGCCTGGAAGACCCACACCAGCCATTATATTAAGAGGAATTTCATTCCTAAGAGTACAGATTGCCAGGACCGAAAGTATCTTAATTTTTCACTTTTTATCCTTTCCTTGCCTTTCTTACACATCCTGTTTATTCATTTCTTCTGTACAGTGAAGATCTCTAAAGAAAACATCAAAAATATGCAAGGAAAGGAAAACTTCTTGTAACGTCAAGATAGGGCCACAAGGCTATCTGGGAGGCTATGTGTAAAAAGAAGTCAATATGACAGACACAACTATATAATTTAAGTCCCATCCGATTTTTACGTATTGCTGGGAGTTGGGTGGCATATAAATTATTGTTAGTTGCACAGTCAGCCAGATGTTTAGACTGGATTTGGCATTTTTATCCACCTATCGAGTCCTTCCCAAGGACCTGAGATAGGCAGATGTCATTTGATTGGGTTAAAGTATCATCGCAGGATGGAAGCTGTTCCAAGTAAAGCTGCCTTTTGCAATTGACTGGTGGTGATTCTGTTAATGCCGATGGTATATCATTATCATTATCATTATCATTATCATTATCATTATCATTATCATTATCATTATCATTATCATTATCATTATCATTATCATTATTTGCATTGTAACACACATAAAAAAAAGATGTGGGTCCTTGATCACACGGTCTTGGCCACCATCTTGACATTTTTGACATAGACACTTCAGATACTTCTACCTCATGGGGCATCAGAAAACCCAACATCCCATGATGGAAGTGTTACAAACAAAAAGAGAGAAAGAGAAAAAGAGGGAAGAAGGAAAACGAAAAAGACCAACTGTGACCACTGAAGGATCTGAAGGACCTGAAGAGTAATGGTTCCTCGAAAAAAACAGATGAATTGAAATTCTCCTGCTGTTTTCAAATCCAGTTTCCACTCACCCAACCCATTGGCACAGTCATAGAAGTCAAAGCAATGCATGTGGCGATCCATTCCATGTGGTCCCATTAGTGTCCTGAAAGAGCACACCAAAAAAGAGGATCGTGAATACTCAGCTGAAGAAGTCATCATATAAAGACAGAACTTCCCATAATGTATTTGTTGGCTGATGGACAATCATTTCTCTTTGGCATCCAAAGACCCCAAGCTGAATTAACCAAATTCCATGCCATAGCAAGTTTGGAATTTAATTTCCTTTTTCATGTTTTGCTGTGTGAATTCACATAGTTAAAGAACCACTGAATCATATTTTGATTTCAAACCCTTCCAGTCCATTGCCTGCAACTTGGTTTCACATGTGATTATATCTATCTATCTATCTATCTATCTATCTATCTATCTATCTATCTATCTATCTATCTACCTACCTACCTACCTACCTACCTACCTACCTACCTACCTATCTATCCCTCTACAAAGTCTAGGATTAGGCAAATTAGTATAAATCAAGATACGATTGAGGTTGAGGCATATCAAAGTTTGAAACATGATTTTCTCACCTTCCAAGTAAGACAATAATTCACAACATTAAGAAGGCAACATTCAGCAGATGCAAAATAAATTATCAGTAGATTCCATATTGGTTAGGGAAGCTCCCTTCTGATGGTAGGAAAGTAGAATCTGTTAATCACTATTAAAGAAATTAGCAAGACTTGCAGACAGGGTAAAGGGCAATAATACTTCAGTTCTCACACCTTCTGGAAGTTCTTAAATCAATTTCTCTATACCAGTGTTTTTCAAACTTGGCAACTTTAAGATGTGTGGACTTCAACTCCCAGAATTCCCCAACTATTGGCCATTGGCTGGGGAATTCTGGGAGTTGAAGTCCACACATCTTAAAGTTGCCAAGTCTGAAAAACACTGCTCTATCCTGTTGCTTTCCAGATAGGTTGGATTCCAGCCCCCATCATGCGCAGTTGATGTGGTTATTGGAGAGGCAATAGTAGGGCTTATCCGCTGAACATTCATTTTTCAGTTTTTCCTTCCCATCTACAGCATGGGAAGTAACACTGGATGGCCTTGGAAGAGTTAAAGCAGCCTTTCCTCACCCAATCTTCTTCTATGTCTAGGATTACACCATCTATGTTAGCTCTGCATGCACCAGTCTGGAGGTGATGGTTGTAAAGATGCTAACATAATGCGTGAACTATTTCAAACACTCAGAAGTACAGAATGAAAATTGGCTTTGTTATGGTTTCGATTGCAGATCTAACCACAGTTTCATTCTCCAAGATGCGTCTTCTATGCAACTTTTCTTGCTGCGTGAATACACCCTTTTCAGATTTCAGTGAACCTTAATCCCAGGGCAGAAAGTGTATGGGACTCAAATCTTTCAGCAAGCTGAGTCATGTATTAGAAAGCCATGGATTAAATGCACTGTTAAGTATTGCAAAAAGAAAAAAAGGGGGGGGGGACCCTCTGTGCTATCCATTATACAATGCTTGGAAACTCCACCTTTCTATATTTGAGCAAGGAAAGGAGTCTTGAAAATATCTGCATTCTAGTTGATTTCCCTTCTTCCTTACTGTTGTTAAACAAACTGATTTAAATATTAATAATTTAACAGACAACCAGGACATAAATATACAAAACTGGTTTAGATTGATATATAAGAACTGTCAAGTTTGGGCAGATTTCTCTCTCTCTCTTTGCATATAAAATAAAATTATGCATTTTCAAAAAAAGTAATAGAATGCTAAACACTTTTCTTTTCCCCATCGCTCCTACGTCTGTTCCCTTCCATGCAAAATAAGAAGCATTTTCCAGAAATAATTGCTTGGATTTTTAACATCACAAAGAAATCGGTATGACAAATTGGGAAGTTTTCCCCCCCCCCCCCCAATCCTCTTGATATCATGCTAGATATTTTGACACACAGCTTGTGGGTAAACAGTCTAAGCTGGTGATGTTGCAAGAAGATGTCTTGCAAAGACTTCTTCTTTATACCCTATTTTAAGGTTCTTATTTTGAATCATTTGTAATCCTACATGCCAGCCTTCCCCAGTCTAGTAACTTCTGGATTCATTGAACTACAGCTCCCATAATTCCTTGGAGAGATGGATTTTGTAATCTGACCTGCCTTCTGGGGAGGGTTGGGATATACTAATAGGATATTATTATTATTATTATTATTATTATTATTATTATTATTATTAAAATGTACATGCTGCCCGACTCCCAGTGACTCTGCACAGTATCTATTCTATTCTCTGGTTGCGGTTTCTTTAATAGGGCTGGTTCATAGATCATGATAAGCCCTAAATGTGACATGTTTGGTTGATGGTGGATTAGCATGCTGGGTGGACACAGCCAATTGTGGTTTATTTAATAAACTATGGTTGAACAAAGTATGCTTTAGCAAGATGGACAAAACTCACCATCCACTGAGCAGGTATCAGCCAGCTTAGCAGATCTACACAGGTACCAGAAACTTCAGTAGAATACTATGTTTTCTTGATACGAAGATTAATTCTTTCCCCATATAACTGATTTTTGAAAAGGAGAGGTTGTTCTCAGATTGGCTAGGAACATGAAAAGGGTACCATACAGGGTCTTTCCCCCCCTTGATCTTTGGGGGACTGATCCTCTTGAGGATACCTTTCATTCAGGTGAGGGTAAGGATGTGGAAGGGTTGAAGCCAGTGAGACAGGAAGCGGTGCATCTCAGACCACAAGAACCATTCTGTGAACATCAAACCGATGCCTCTGAAACTCAAGGCTGTGAAGAGAACAGCCCCAAACCTGATACCTCTAAAAGACAGGAGCAAAAGGCCCAGGATGGGCTGTTCTTTTCTCAGTTCTAAGCTGGATCTTGATTCCTGTTTTCTCAGCAGACTTTCTGCATGTATCTCTCTCCTTTCTTCTCTGCAACAAAACAACTTCTCGAGCCATGTTGAGTAACGATTTATTGCTGTCCCTACTGTGAAGTCTGACAATGATGGGGAAGATGATATAGGAGAGAGCAGAAACAAAAATTCCCAGTCAGGATTGAAATGGAAGGGAAGTATTACTAGCCAGGATGGCTAAGTTCTCTCCCAGAGTAGTTCATTTTCTTCTGCTTCATTCTCCAGCAACTAAAACTGAGAATCACACTATCTTCATACAGGTAGTATAGAGCCATCAGGAACAGCAGACTAGACAACAACTAGTTGTCTAAAGAAGGTAAAGAAGCTGGGCTGGATTACTAGTGACTTCGTGATCACGTTCACGTCCTTTTCTTGGCAACAGGACAGAAGAGATCTGTCACTACCTTCTTTGGGGGAGTGTTTGACCTAAGGTTTGATATTGATTTATAGTGCCCCATCAACGTACTATCTAGGTCCAGTGCTAGATCCTGAGCTTTTCAAGGTCAGCCAACATCAGCCAGGTACTGCCATCTACCTGGGTAGATAGAAGGCCGAGTCCTAAGAGGCTGTCACTCAGGAGTGAGGAACTGATGTCCTTCCACATAGGCATGGACCTTTGTAAGAGGGCCACGTGAGACATGGGTATGAGGTCCATGCAAGACCTTCCATTCTCCCTTCTCCCACCATACTCCCCTGGCATTACTCCCCATGCACTTCCCACAGACAGTTAAATCTCCAGCTGCCAAACACCAGTATCATATCATCCAGTTTCCCTCTCTGGCGAATCTACCACTTAATCTGATTAACAGCCTAGGGGGGCTGGCATAGGATGATTAGAGAGCTGGATGATGGAAAATGGCTGTAGCCATAGCAACGGAGAGAAAGGGCACCGCTAAGAGGTGGGCCCAGCCCAACGAGACAGAAAGCAACCATCACAGATGGCAGGTGACATTTTGTGGACAAAACAAGCAACAGTTGCGGGGGGGGGCAGGGGGCGGGATACAGTTCTCAGTCGTTCGATGAAGGAGAATTTATATTCCAAATCTCTTTGAAAGCGAGCATTCAAACGTTCTTCAGATGGAGTAATATGTTTTTGCATTGATTAGTTATGGGGTGGCCAAAATGTGTGAGAGTCACTCTGTGGAACTGCAGACCTCCTGGTCCCACATCCTTCCATTAAATCCGCAAAGAAGGGGGCCCAGTCCAAGGAGTTCCAGCATGAAAGTGGTGTTCTTCCAGTTATTGCGGAAGAAGTCTTCCAATTCAGACATTCTAGGTTTCACAGAGGAGAGATTTTGGAAGTCAGACATTTGATGGCTTCCATTTGGCCCACGGAAGGACTGTCCTTCCCATCTGGCTGCTGGATGTTCCACCACTATGGCCACTTTGCTGCAACTGCTGGAGGAACTGGACAGCTCACTGGCACAACATATTTCTCCTTCTCCTTCTCCTTCTCCTTCTCCTTCTCCTTCTCCTTCTCCTTCTCCTTCTCCTTCTCCTTCTCCTTCTCCTTCTCCTTCTCTTTTTTCCTGGTTCGATTATGGGAATACTGACCTCATGAAAGATGAAATCCAGGTCTCCTACAAGGTCAGTATTCCCATAGGTACACAGCTAGGTTGTAGTGACACCATTCTACCAGAACTCTTGGCAGGTTGAAACTGCATGGCCCATGATGGCTTAACATGAAGCGACCCAAGTTATGACTGACTACTGCTGGCTGCCTCATTTCATCCACAATCCTCCCTGGACTTATTTTTCTTCCTGGTTTAGTGAATATCCCAAGGACAGAACCAGCATTCTCAAGGACTTTGATGGCCTACTACCCTCCCAAAGTGCTGAGCCAGCCAATTTCCTCATATCTGAATCAATTAAAAAGTGGAATATTGATAAAGAATTGCGTGTTTCTCTGCATGCATTCTTGTGTCTGAATGTGTTTATGAAAAAGAAAGAAAAGAAAAGAAAGAAAAAAAGAAAGAGAGAGATTGCAATGTAAAGCCAAGGTGTCTCCCACCATATAACTAGGTAGTGCACAGTCCCACCAGATAAAGAACTTGATCTCCCAAGAAACTGAACCGTGAGGGGGGACCTCTTTGCTCTATGATCTTGGAGAGCAGAACTATGCAGCCTAGTAAACTCTTCATAACCACTGTGTATAAAGAAGGCAACAGCTATCAAACATCCAGCTGAGCACTTCTTGGCTATTTCAGACTGTGGTTAAGCAACTTTGGGATGTAGGGATCATGAGGACTTGAGGTACAGGTAGTCTTCGTTTAGTGACTGCCTCATTTAATGACCATTCACAGTTATGATGGTGATGAAAAAGGAACTTTGCGACTGATCCTCGCATTTATGACCTTTGCAGGTCTGTAAAGCAAAGGAAAGCTGAAGTAAGATCATAAGCACAGTCGCGGTTTCAGTTAGTGATTACTTCTCTTAACGACCAACTTGCTGGTCCCAATTGTGGCTGCTAAATGAGGACTTTCTGTACAGGAGAAGAGGGGTGGGAACTGCCTTTAACTGATGGCCCTGGCAGCCAATCTAGAGCACACATCAATAGAAAAATGTGTTCCATTGAATCCACTGGACTTCCTGCCCCAAGGCTGGAATTTCAGTGGGACAACAGAACCAAATCTGCTCTGTATCCCTTGCTTTGAAAACTCAATAACCCAGGTATGTTGTGTTAGGGTTCAATTCAAATCTAGAAAGTTACATCAGATTGGATTTAAAAGCTAGGACAGAATTAGCACCAACCATTTCTCTGAACTTTGGCTGCTGAATAATAAGACCATCATCATCATCATCATCATCACAGCCCTTATTAGAGTCAATGACCAAACTTCAGCATAGTTCCATAGCAACTATTGCAGAACTAAAAAAAAAGAAAGATAACTTTAAAAAATGTCTAAGTAAAAGAAAGTGAATTAAAAGACTAGAATACAGGAATGGGCCTAAGATATATAGCACTAAAATTATACAATTACTCAACTATTCGATGCGCATGATCCTATTTGGTTCTATAATAAGCTCCTGGAACATTAAAGTGATGCTTTTATAACTACTAGAACATGAAGTGGGTTAAGAATGAACCCTAGGTATGTATGGCAAAACGTCAGGATACACATAAAGATTCAGTGGTTCTGCTTCTGTCCTGAGTGCCTCAAATGTGGGAAGTTGTGCTCTACAGTGATCATATGATCCTTGAACATATTACAAGAGCGAGAGCATACATTTTGTGACACTCCTAGAGATCAGGGTTGATATGGTTGCTAAAGGCGAAGGACAAAGTGATTCTGTTCTAGATTTCCATGAGACATTGGCAAGAGAGGAAAGATTATTTGGGCCCTCCAGAGTAAAAAAGTCAATATTGGCGAATCTGGGCAATTCCACCAGCAGGAATGGCCGCAGGATATTCCTGTAGAGAAGCGCCATTAAATTGACTTTCTAGAGGTACCGATGGTAGCCCGTTTTATCTGGCCTAGGGAAAAAAATTCTGCTTCGGGATGGGCAGAAGCTATCTGAAAGGAGGAGGCTCCAGCAAAGGTTTAGGGATGAAGTTGGGGTCAGAGCCCAGGCCTTTCTTGGAGAAGCTGTAAAAGCTTTGAAATTTCATCTCTGATTGGGCTTTGTCAAAACTCAATGTGCTAAGATATTGGGATTAAGAAGGCTTTAGATCCACAGTTATCCTCTTAGATGAGGTGAACATGTAGTCCCAGCAGAGATTCAGGGAAGCCAAAATCTCCCAAAGTAAATTAATTTAAGCTACTCTGTTGCGGCAATACTGTAAGGCTGAAAATGGCTTTCCAAGGTCTGTTTTCTTCCTGTGAAAAAAGGGCTTGTTTTTGAAGCTTCTCAGGTTGCTTGAGAAGTTCTTTCCCCCATCCAGGGGTGTCCACAGAAGGTGGTTAAAAAAGTCAAGATGGTGGCCATGATGATGCCATCAAAGCTCTGCTTGGTTTTTATGTGCTTCATGACACACGATGCTATCCTTGAATGCCATCTGCCTACAGACTCCCAAATGTTCTCTTTCTCTGTGAAATGAAGCTAACCTCTCTTCTCCGGCCTCTTTTCAAGGGTGATTTTCAGTATTTTGGTGCTCTTCTCAATCTGAACTCCATTGTGAAGTGGTAGACAGTCTGTTCTATAACTCGTCATTACATAGCAGCCTTCCTCACTGCCCCAGAATTTGAAAACACACACACAGACACATACACAAAGGCCCAACCAAATGGAGATAGAACTTTTATCTCCGGGCCATGTCATTACTCAGCTAAACTTAAGAATCCTACAACTCCATCACTGAGCAATGTTCTTCTCCTTCGGGAAGAAAAACGAATTGCAGCAATTCCTCATTTCATCTAACTCAGTGTTTCTCCAACTTGGCAGCTTTGAGATGTGTGGACTTTGACTTCCAGAATTCCCCAGCCAGCATGCAGAATTCTGGGAGTCAAAGTCCACACATCTTAAAGTTGCCAAGTTGGAGAAACTTTCACAAGGCTGTGAAGACCTGGCACTGAAGGCAGGATGTTAATATGGTCTAGTGGTTTGTGGTTTTATTGAGCTCTTATGCAGTTTTAGATTTTTTTAAAAATATAATTCTGTTTTTGTTTGTTTGCTGCCCAGAATTGTTTAGATGGATGGGTAGCCATATAAATTAAATAAATAAATGCATCTAGGAAAGCTCAAGAGAAGACATTCTAAGGCGACTTTCCTTTGAGATGTTTTTCAGACCACAAAGTGTGGTTAGTAAAGGAGGCTATAGAGTGATAGAGCCCAACTTCCACCAACTCACAACTGCAGAGTTCTAAAATACACACCCAAAGAATTTCAAAAGACATTTTGTAATCCATTGACTAGATCAAAAGCCAGGGCCATCCAGATGTTGCCTACAGAACCAGCATCTGGATGTGAAATCATTAGTCACAGGCAAGTCACCACCTTGTCCAATAATTAGTTTCTCTTCAAATTAAAGACAGTTATAAACATTAAACAGACATATAATAGTACATACCCATGTACTAATCCCTTCTGACCTTTGAAGAGAGATACAAGAAAGTATAATTTAAAATATAAAGAGATCGATTTTAATATCTCTCTGACCTTTATGGAAAAGGAGTGTACAATATATTCCATCTGGAAGTAGACAGATTGGTAAGTAAAGTCTGCTGGGTTTTTCTAACCCAAACTCTAATGATTTCAGAGAAGAAATAGAAGCTAGGAACTGTTTCAAAATGTTTGTCACAAAAATGCAATGCTGTGATTTGATGCTACCTTTAGTAGCAAATTGTATTCAAGCCATTTTGGTGATAAACTGAAAGAAGCCGTCAAGAAGGGCATCACACAGAAATCTGTAAGGGTCATGGAGTGAAGGTTGCCCCTCCCTGACATAAATGCAAACAAATAACCCCAGCGCTCTATTTATGCACATCTACCGATAGCTGAACATGGAGGACAGATGTTGGTTGGAACTGCATGCTGTTAGCATGAAAGCAACAACTTTCAGGATACCATTCCTAATCCCATCGTTTTGCCAAAACAGGTGCTTGCCCTGAAATCCAGAAACGATTTATTTTCCTCCAGAAACAGCCTTCTCCACACTTCTCTTCCTTCCTTAATGGGGGTTTCCCTCTAAACTTAACATACTTTCCACATCTTCTCCAAGCTCCTAGCAGACATCTCATCGGCTAACGGAAATTAGCAGAACATTTGTGTACAGCCAGAGACGTGAGAAATCTGTCAAGGTCTGTGAATTGAGGAACTAAAGCTACATTGGCATTGAAAGGGCCTTTGCAGAATTCACAGGGTCCTCTTAAAGCTATGTTAAAAAGGGGAGATACGGACGTGCTCAGAAACTCCCCTGTTCTTGTAGTTTTATGGATCAGCAAGATTGTTTTAGTGATGGCTATATTCATTTCTACTCTACAACAGAACCTCCTTGTTCTCTCCTACTTCACTATCTGTTTACAACTCTCTTAAACTCTTCCCCATTTTAATCTTTGGGGAAAGTCCACCTCTGAAGTACCTTCGAAGCTTTCAAAATGTGGGTTTAATTCCAATCCAGTGATGTATCCCAGCACCTTAGGGCATAGCCATGTTGTAAAAGCTACTGCAAACTATAACTTAGCCCTAGCCAAACAGTTTGGGGGTTTGTCACACCGCCTTGTAACGGCAACCCCATTATTCTCCGGCCCGTAGTTTTAAAAACGTCCTCAATCGTCCCTCACTGCTGTGGCAAAGATAAAACATAAATAAAATAAAAAGAAAGGCATTTGGTAAGAAAGACCCCCACACCCATCATCCCCTAGGCCCACTGCTTCCCGTCTCACCAATAAATGAGGGAAAGTCCATCAAAATGTTCAAGTTCTCTTCTCCCCGGCTTGAAATAGGACATTCTGTTCTAGACTGGAAATCTTGAATTCTTTTTATTCTTCCCAGCAACGGTCTGAGATTGTACAGCAGATCCAGTCTCTCAGCTGCAAAGCCATTGGTGGCCCCCAGAGGTGGATGGAGCGACAACGTGGTTGCCTTCGCCCAGGTGATCCCAACCGTCTACGTAGGATCGATAGGACTTTTCTGGATCGTTTCCAGCCCGGCCTTGGCCTGCCTCTCCCCCCACGTTGCTGCTAACGAAAGTGGATTGATGGTTTTGCTCTGGCAGCCTTTGGGACACAGTGGACTAGGAACAGATGTTGTGACTCTTTAGTTAATCCCAAAGAGCCGTTCCGTGGAGGGCAGCGTGATGCCAAGGGCTTCCAAGGTTTTAGTGCCGGGTCCAGATAGAACAACTGAGGGATGGAAGTCGAAGGGATGGGGGCAGCAAGATTCACAGGGTCTCCTGTTGGCTCAGGCAAAGGATCGCTTTCAGAGCAGTGAAACCCAGGGATGGCCACAGGCAGCGGGGCATGAATGCAGCCGTTTTGCTGTTGGGGAATGCGGAGAGCAGCACAAACCTTTGGAAGGAGGTGCCTGGAGGCAAGTGGGGCAGGCGATGAATGCTGGACTGGGGTTGGGGCTTTTTCTGGCCCCCTCGTGAAGCTGCTCTTTCTCCCACATCATGGAGGGAATCTCCTGTACTCCAGAGCAGACCAAGCGAAGAAGAGTTTAGGTTTTTCCTTAGCTCGGAAACAGCATGAAGATCCTGTGGCAAGAGAAGAGAAGGAGAGGGGAGATTTATGAAATTTATTTCATGCACAGAACTACCAAAAATGGTTTGAAAGCTGCCTCCTCCTCCTCCTCCTCCTCCTCCTCCCACCCAGATCAACCCCCAGCAACTTAAATGTTGACAGCCAAATGATGGATCAGCCACCCAGTTCTGCAAATCCAGTGTAACTCTGACCTCCCAATTATCAGTTTAACAAATCCGTGTAATTCAGCCCCATGTAGCAATAGCTGGAGACATCCGGAGCACCTGAACTCATGCTCCCATTTCTAAATGACATCAACCTGTTCAACTTGAGCAAAAGAATTCTGTGCCACCTGGAAAGTTACAGGGTTTTTTTTCCTGGAGAGCCATACCCAACCACTCCTGTCTTTGCACTCTTATTACATACTCCTTCTAAAGCAGTGTTTCTCACCCTCAACAACTTTAAGATGCATGGACTTCAACTCCCAGAATTCCCCAGCCAGCAATACTGGCTGGGGAATTCTGGGAGTTGAAGTCCACGCCTCTTCAAGCTGCCAAGGTTGAGAAACACTGTTCTAAAGTGAACAAGCAATCCAACCATTTCCCACCATTTTTTCCTGCCTGGGTCATGTTCATTCCCAAGGAACTATAGGCCTGGGGCTCCCCTTAGTGGCTGAAGTAAATCCCCAGCGTTGGCAGCTCCTCAAACTGATCTGATCCAGGTGAGTAGCTATCATCCTACTCTTTCCCCTTCCCCGTTTTCTGCTTCCTCTGACTCTGTAATCCCCTTCCCCTTTCCTTTTAACCCTTTCTACTCCCCAAATCCATAAACCATCAGTTCTGTCTTTTCTTCTTTTAACAGATGTCCAGAAAAGAAAAGAAAAAACATAGAATGAAGACTTCCACCCTTCCTTCCATCAAATAATTGCCATCTTATTCTGCCCCCCCCTTTAACCTTTTTGAATCCCCAAATCTATAAATCATCAATTCAGTCTTTTCTTCTTCCAGCAAAATGTCCACGTAAGGCTTCCAGTCTTTTAAAAAAAGTATTTATCATTTTTTCCCTGACCAAACTGGTCAGCTTTGCCATTTCCGCGAGCTCCGTCAATTTTATAATCCAATCTCCCACTGTGGGTATTTCATGATTCTTCCATCTTTGTGCATGCAGTAATCCTGCCATAGTTCCCATATACAATATTAATTTCCCATATTTCTTTTCTAGTTCAGTGTCCACAAGACCCAAGAGGAACAATTCTGGTTTCATCGTAATGTTAATCTGCAATATCTTTGGCATCACTCTAGGGAATGGCACCCAGAATTTCTCGGCTTTTTCATAGGCCCACCATGCATGATAGGAAGTCCCCCAGGTCTGTTGATTTTGGAGGGTGCCAGAATGATCTTCTCTGTTTCTTCTTCCTCCTTTTCTCTGAAGCTAATACAGGGAGATGCCAGGGACTCCTCAAGGTATGGTCAAAAAAGTCAAGATGGAGGCTGCCATGGGGCAATGGAAGCTCTGCCTGTTTTATATGCGCCATGCACATTAGCTGCATATAAAAACAGGCACAGCTGTAATTGCACCCTCAATCGACCCTAACCTGCGGACAGCCCTGGGGATTCTGGCTTCATCCAACAGGATATTGTTCTGAGCGTCATTCTCCTCCTCCTCCTCCTCCTCCTGCTGTTTCTATGGTTGTTCTCATTAAAGTTCACCCCAAGCATCTGTTAAGAGAGTAGGTTGATTTTGAGTGAAAGATACGAACAGGAATGATGAAGCAAAGTAAGATCCCTGCAGAATAGTTTGGGGAGCAGGTGGCAACCCCTCTGTCTGCCAACGTCCCTATGCTATAAGCTGTTTTCTCTTGGCTCAAGAGGATCGTTCAGCGCAAGGAAATTCCTTCCACGCCGGGCAGGTGGGGCCATGAAGTGGTGGAGAAGAACCCACTTCTTCCTTCAGCAGAGAAGAAATGCAATTTTTTTGTTAAGACTGCCAGCTGGGACCTCGGGTGGCCCCGGGTTCAAGGCGTTTGGCCTGTTCCTCCTGTACCACTCACTCTGGCTTCAGGGGTTACTGCAGATCTAGTTGTAACAAAAACAACCGATTCTCCTCCTTGGTTTCCAGCAGTTTTCTTTTCCCTGCCAGGAATGTTGCTTGAGAAATCGCTTAAGCCAGTAAATCCATCAGCAAGAGAGAAGATCAGTCAAACAGGTACTTCTATCCCTAGCAGGAAAAAAGAAAAAAACTAGGAGGGTGGAAGTTACAAACACAATTGCCCCTCTTGGCTTATTAGGCAACAGGGCTTTAAGGAATATTACAACTGTCTGCTAAGTAGGGAGCATCAAGCAGTGGAAGGAACCACCCCAGCTTTGACATTTGCAAGGGCTAGAAGATTGAACAGACTTAAGATCGAACAAGGGTGAAGTGGACCTAGAACCAGCAAGTGGGTGCCCTCAGTGACAACTCCCCAAATCCTTGCCACTGGCTAAGCAGGCCAGGGGTAGAATTGAAGTCCAAAACACCTGGAGGGGATCCAGTTGCTTATCAACAATAGAAAGGCTTGCACATCACACTAAGTGACGCATCGTTCTTTTGCCCTGGACATAGCGTGATGTTGAGTCTCACCATTGTGGTTTAAAAACCATGGCTTATACTGTAAGCAGCCAGCCAGTTGTGAGTTATTCCACAAGCCATGATTTAGAAAGCATCCGTGGGATGGGTGAACCAGGTGGAACTCCTTTGTGTGCCTTGGTCTTGCAAGCCTCCGGAAACATCGGAAGGAAATACTCCTTCCATGAGCTTCGGGGTGCGAGGACCACATTCCACGGGATGCTTTTGGGCTGACCGTCTCTCCCACCCACCCATCTCTGCAACTAGGGAAGGGCTGTGAATTCCAGCTGCCTGACTTGTGACAAGAGCGAGAGGAAAAGAGAGACATAGAAGAGGGTGTAACCCTTGACTTTCTTTGAAGATGGAATGAAGGAGGGTGGACAGCCCAGCAGGACAGGCCAAACCTGTTCCTGAAACCCAGGAGCTGGTTTAGCAAGGGAGAGCATCTGCCAAGCTTGCATTGTAAGCTGGATGGCAGTTTCAGGTGTGTGAACTTCCAAGGCAGGTTTACCGTCTTGCCCTTTCAGTAGAGCCCCACCTGCCTGACCAATACCAGCTCCCCCAAGAGAGTGGGACTGGAGATTCTTTTCAGGTTAGGTCACACTGCTTGTACCCAAGAGCTTCAGTTCAAATCCATGCTCAGCCTTGAAGCTGGCTGGGGCCCTCACTTGCTCTTTCCGTTGGACTTCCTTGGCAGAGGTGGCCACAGCAAGCGAGACCACCTCTCCACCCCGCCAACCCCTGCAGTGCACCAACTCCTCCTTCATGTGCCTGCATCGTGATGTTGCTGCAGGGTGGTGTCCCTGCTCATGCTCAAAACTGCACACTACAAAAGGCCATGTGGTTCCTCCCTTGCCAGCAAAACACAGGCCAGCCAGCCCAGATGGCTTGTTTTCTGCCAGCAATGACCAGTTACCAGCTGAAAGCAGAGCAACAGCCAGCCTGATGTTGCTGGCCTGTGTTTTGCTGGCAAAGAATAATTAAAGCCTCATATTTACTAATTCTCTCCTTGGACTAAAAAAAAATAAATGATGGGGCTAAAGTTGTATCCATTGACTTCATTGGCTATAGCGTGGACATCCCTGTTCCCTTGCAAGCTTTCCGAGAAGATGAAATGAGTGAAGGTAATTGTCAGCCCTTTGAGATAGGTCAAGTCAAGAAACAGACATTGTAGAGATTATGGAACAATACTTTATGGTTGTAGGGTATACCTTGAAACTCTGTCCAGGTTTCCATCTGTTATACCATTATACTAGTGTTTCTCAATCTTGGCAAGTTTAAGATGGGTGGACTTCAACTCCCAGAATTCCCCAGCCAGTTGCTGGCTGGGGAATTCTGGGAGTTGAAGTCCACCCATCTTAAACTTGCCAAGATTGAGAAACACTGCCTTATACAAAACAAAATCAAGACGGGGTTACTCTGAGTTTCTTTCTGACACTTCCATCAATTTCTGAACAGCGTAACCTCTGGCTTCCTCCTTAACAGCTCTTTCATACCTTGCTCAAGGTCAGCTCTAAATTTCTTTACAGTAATGCAGAGTTAACGTTTCAGGACAGCCAATCTTCAGCAAGGCCATATGGAGTTGACACGTCTTCAGGATGAGAATAGAGCCAAAAGCCCTGATGAAGCCATCTGCAGGTCACCTCCGTGCTAGGAAAAGGCTGCGTCTTTGTTGAATCCGCGTGTCTTTCAGAGATGGGGAAACCAGGTCCTCATTTCTAACTCTGTATTTCCCAGCTTTCATTTCAGAAGCTCAAAATAGCTTTCCCAAAGCATCTGGTCCTCCAGATGTGTGGGGAGGAGGTAATTATCAGACTCTCCGCTCCTTTTGCCAGAAAGTTTTGGATTCAAATACATACACGAATTCAGAGGATTTTAAAGATTAATATACAATTGAAACCAGAGGCTCTTCTTTTGGGAATGATGGACAAACAGTTGGAAAAAAGTCATGGAAATTTGTTTTTATATATGATACGTGTGGCAAGATTATTGTATGCACAAAGATGGAAAGATTCAACATTACCCACCATGGAGGAACGGTTGGTGAAGATGATGGAACTCGCTGAGATGGCCAAATTGACTTCTTTGATCAGAGAAAAGACAATATCTACGTTTATTGCTGACTGGAAACCCCTTATGGATTTTTTGCATAAAACAGAAAAAAGTGATTTATGGTTTTGATGATTAGACAGGATAGATTATAGGAAGAAAAGAGTCATGGTGCAACTACAGAGTAAGAGGTAAATTTATAATTGTACTTATAACTGCTGTAAAGAAGATTGGAAGCTACGTCTTTGCATCTTTTTTCTTTCTTTTCTACTGTTCTTTAATTTTTTTTCCTTCCTTGTACTTTTAGCTTTCTCTTTGATCTCTTTCTTTTTCTTTTCTTCTTCTTACTTTATATTAGTTTGTATTAGTTTTTATCTCCTTTCTTAAAATTTTTAATAAAATTACACACACACACACAGATAGATAGATACACATATACATATACATATACATATACATATAGATATATATACATATAGATATAGATATAGATATACATATATATATATACATACATATATATATACATACATACATACATATATATATATATATATATATATATATATATGAATCTCAGCGTCTTTGGGACAGGGACAATTGTCCTGCCTCCTGTCTGAAGTTATCAGACAGTTGATCTTTTTCACCTTAAAAAAGCCCTGAATGTAAATTTTCTTCCCTATGAAAAATTGTGCTGATGGGGTATTATAGATTAATATTACGATGAAAGCAGAATTATTTCTATTGAGTTTTTTGGATGTTGAACTGGAAAAGAAATATGGGAAACTAATAATGTACGTGGTCATTGTGGCAAGATTACCATACACACAAAGATGGAAGAATAATGAAATACCCACAGTGGGAAATTGGAGCCCACAGAAATGGTGAAGCTGACCAGTTTGGTCAGGGGAAAAATGATAAAGACTTTTTTAAAAGACTGGAAGCCTTTTGTTGACTTTTTGCTGAAAGAAGAAAAAAAAATGAATTGATGATTTATGGATTTGGGAATTAGAAAGGGTTAAAGAGGGAGGGGAAAGAATAAGATGGCAATTAAGAAGGGAAGAAGTCATAATTCTATGTTTTCTTTCTTTCTTTCTTTCTTTCTTTCTTTCTTTCTTTCTTTCTTTCTTTCTTTCTTTCTTTCTTTCTCTCTCTCTCTCTCTCTCTTTTCATTTCTTTTCTTTTCTTTCTTCATTTCTAGATCCATTTCCTCTTAGTCTTCCTTTAATTTTGTCTACTTTTATTGTTTTGAAAAATTCTAAAAAGAAATTGTGTTGATGAGGTTGTGGGGGGGAGGCAGTTTCCCCAGTGTGAATCACAGTGGAGGGTTTTTTCTTTTTTTAAGGATTGCAATTGCGGAAAGGCTCGACGTCGTCATTGGTTTTGCACGCTTTCTGCCTTCCCAGTTGTCAACCAAAAAGCATCTTCTCTGCTCCAACTGCGCACCCCCCCCACACACACAGGCCACCCCCTCTTTTCTTGTGCACTCAGGGTGTGTCTGCCTCACATGACACAAGTATGCTCAGCATTCTCGTCTCGCCCATCCCTCGAAGCAGCATGAATCACCTCTCAGGCACCTGCGTTATGTGAACAATCCGGAACAAAGAGATTCAGCATCCTAGTGCCAGAATCTGATTTGAAAGGGCGGCAGGAATGGGTCAGTAGCAGGCCATTAAACTGGGACGATTGCTCCAGCGGTTTCCCTTTTAAAATGCCAGACAGATGTGGGAGGAAGAAGAGATGTCCTGTATCCGATTGGGATTTTTAAAAATGATTGTGCCTGGCATCTGTTTGTGTGTGAGATTCAGATGGGAACTGTAGTCTTGGGGGGGAGGGTGCTGAACCCTCTTCTCTCCTTTCATTTCCCCACTTAAAATTGCACACCCCGAGAGGCTGAATTTGACCCCAAGGTGCACCAAGTCCTGCATTCGGTTTCCAAAGTTGGCTGGCCAGACGCACGAAGACAGCAGCAGAAGAGAGAAACGTTCAAGTGAATGTTGGAAGCGTCAGACTCAAGGAATTGAACTTGAGGGGCGAGGCCGGATAAAATGCCAAGAAAAACCAAGAAAAACTCATGTGGGTAGAGGTACAGAAATGAGAAACGGAGCAAGGAAAACAACGAGGCAGATTTGATTTGATCTGATCTGATCTGATCTGATTTACAGTCTGGAGATCTTCTGCATGGACATCTTATTGCCAATCAGGGACAAATTCACCCCTGTATAAGGAATGGGGAATCCTCTCTCCGGCATCCAGTGTCGCTGGACGTTGGTGTAAAAAAATTAATGAATAAATGAATAAATGAATAAATAACCCTGATTCTTGGTCTGGAACAAGACCGGCTTGCTGCTTTTGATGTCACTTTGTCCTATTCACTCCCCTCCTGCTTCTTCCCTCCTTTTACATTCTTTTAGGCTCTTGTTTTTTACATGTACTTTCTGTTTTAATACGTATATTTTTAACATCTTCTAGCTTTTCATATTTTTTTCCTTTCGATCCCTTTTAGATATATACTTTCCAGTTTATATCTTTTAGCTTTTTATTATTATTTTTCTGATGTATTTTCGATGCTTTTTAAGTGGACTGTAGCCCACCCTCTCTTTATGCTGGTCTTTGACCATAATAAAGATTTGATTTGATTTGATTTGATTTGATCTGCTTCTTCTTATCCTGGTGACCAACGGTCCAGGGGCCACTAAATCTCAGGATGCAGCCTGCCTCTCCTATGAGGTAGGCCTTCCGTATAGGTTGGAAACGATGCAAGAAAAACTTGTCGCTTGTCAACAGCTGCCTGACAGCCCTTTTGGCTTGATGGACCAAATTATCCATAAATGACCCGTAACTTATTTATTGCTTCCTCTCACACCTCCAGGCAACCCGGGTCACTCAGCTCTTGTATTCATCTGCTCCTGAAATGCTGAGAGGCCCTGAAGCAACTCTGGAATGTGTTTTCCACGCTCTTCCTTCTGGCATAGCGCAGGCGGTTAGCCCAGAGGATGAGTAGGTAAATAAACTGGTAACCAGGTTTGTCAATGGTTACTTAGACTACAACAAAACACCGACAAAACAAAGCCCAAAGATAGGCACTACGTTTAAGCCGTCCCCTTTTGTGGATATTAAAAAAATGTAAGGTGGATGCAGCTAAAATCAAATTTGCCAAAATGTGCATTCACTTCAGGCTCCATGTCCTCCCTTCTAGAAGATCACCTTTTCTTTTCGTTCCCTCTAATCTTAATAAATGCAAAATAAGCCATTTTGATATTAAATTAACACACTTATTCACCATCCTTCCACCCCCAGCCAAAAATACAGCCAGCTTCAGTCAGCCTCTTCACGTTCTTGAGCTTTATAATCCTCGGTTTCATAGGAACTTGAACCAAAATCAGATTTTCTACAGGGTTAGACCCGCAGGAGCATCAGAATCGGGGGAAGACAAGCTTCCTTCATCAGAAAGGAACCAAACCTCAGCCTAGGCTAGTTACTAGTAGTTTGTAGGGGGGGTCAAAAAAGTCAACATGGCAGATGCAATGATGCAACTTAAGCTCTGCCTCTTTCTTATGTGCTTCAGTGTACATAAAAAAAGGGGGTAGAGCTCTGATCCTATGATTACAGCACCATCTTGACTTTACTGACCCCCCCATAGGTGCCCCCCTATTGCTTGTGTTCAAAAGTCTCCAGATTCAGGTCCCTGCCCTCCAGTTTAAAGCCAGAGGTGGTAAACTAGGAGAACTTTTAAGGCTGTATCTCAAATCTTTGTCAGCCACAGGTTATCAGAAAAGACAGAGGCTGGACAGTGTGGAAAAAAAGATATTGAAAGAAGCATGAGAAAGAAAACTCAAAATAACCCCGCCTTCATATTCCAGATTCTTGGCTTTCAAGCTTTTGTTATTATACCCTACTGCAGGGTTTCTCAGCCTTGGCAGCTTGAAGATGTGTGGACTTCAACTCCCAGAATTCCCCAGCCAGCATTTCCTGGGGAAATGAGAGAGGAAAAAGAAACGAACAGGTGCTTTCTTGAAGTGCCTTCGCCATCCTTGACTTAGGAGTTGAATTGTAATGTGGACATTGCCCCAATGAGGACCCACAATTTGGTCTCTACCAAAGAGTGTATCTCTGTGCATCAGGCCTTCAGAAGAAGAAAATCTCCTAGAGCAGGGTTCTTCAACCTCAGCAACTTTAAGATGGGTGGACGTCCACCCATCTTAAAGTTGCTGAGGTTGAGGAACCCTGTCCTAGGGTATGTATAACAGACCAGGAATCCTTCAAACAAGCCATCTTTTAGTTGGGGGACAGGGGTTATCCACAATCTATGCTCCAGAAAGTCAAGATCGTGGCCATGGAAGCTTCAATCACACTGTTGGAGCCATCCTGACCATACCCAACAGAAAGCCCTGTGTGTGTGTGTGTGTGTGTGTGTGTGTGTGTGTGTACACACGCGTGCTAGCTGGGGAATTCTGGGAGTTGAAGTCCACACATCTTCAAGGGGCCAAGGTTGAGAAACACTGGTATAAACTGAACTAGTAAAATGTATTTTGCCCTGAGATCTAGAAAGCCTTTGAATTCCTTAAATACCACTTTTAAAAAATCCCAATCACAAGAATTCCAACAAACGTTCTCCAAATCTTCCTTTTCTTGAATGTCATACGCATGTATGTGTATGCATGCAATTGCACGTGCAATATTTGAATCCACTGTACGCCTCCCAGGTCTAATATCTAACTATGGATATTAGATAAACTAGAAATACAATTAATACGTACATTTGTCTGTTTTATTCCACTGATACATGGTCTCATCTACTACAGACTCACAGCAGTTTAAATTTCCCTTCCAGTCATTTTTGAACTTTTTCCCCCCAAATCTGGGGAAATCTGAGACAATCTCTCTCTTAAGGGTTACTTATAGGCACAGCCTTCAGATCATTGCAAAACTCCTCCTTACCTTACCAGAAATTACTAACCAAGCCTGTTTCCCCGTTATACGCCAAGAAGGCTTGCCAAGAAGGTTCATTCCCATCTCAGAAAGAACTGTAGGTCAGGAGGACAGCAGAAGGCTTCCAGTTCGATTCCCAGTTTCTTAGGAAAGATGGTGCAGGTAGAAGGGGAAAAAAATTCCTATGAAAACTGGAAAGTCATTGCTAGTGTAAAAGTGCAAAGTGTTCATATCCGGTCGTTCTGCTGACTCCAGAAAAGGTAGTACATTGTTTCTGATCTGTACACTGTTCCCAGGGGCACCTGATTGATTGCTGACTCAGCACAACATAAAGCAGCTTTAAAATACATACACAGATACTCCATGCCGGCCTGCCTGCAGACAAACAGGTTTCTAATCGCGATCGAGAAATCGGTGCAGTGCAACTGAAGTGTGAAAGTTTACAGGTCCCAACAATTCTGCCTTGTATTGGAAGCCCCAAGAAATCTCATCTCTTGTACTTTATCCTGTTTTTTTTTAATCCTGCTCTCTTTTAGGCTTGTTCTGTCTTGTTCCTCTCCCCCTCCTGCCCTCCTCCCCTGTTCAAGCTCAAGTCA
This sequence comes from Python bivittatus, assembly GCF_059951505.1. Lineage (NCBI taxonomy): Eukaryota > Metazoa > Chordata > Lepidosauria > Squamata > Pythonidae > Python > Python bivittatus. Next base: position 6,944,673 of record NW_028277031.1, read on the forward strand.
AGTTTGTTTCTCCTTGCAAAGGATGCAACTCGCTGATTTCCAACACGCCTCTTTAAAAACTGCAGAGAACAACATTAGGAAATGTTCAGAGTAAGTCCAGCTGATGCAGCGGGATCGGGGATTTTGAACACCTCTGCTAAGTTTCCCGCTTTGGTTATCGCGGGGCTGGGGGTACCGCTCTGTCAAAGCTGGGGGTGGTGTTTGTCTGTAGGACAAGGTCATGGATTTGGGTGGGAGCAGATGGGAGTTTTCACTTTCTGAGGATCCAGAGCAGAATGAGGGCAAACAAAAAGAACAGAGAACATTTCTCTTTCTTCTTGTGAAAGAAAAGTTGCCTCTTGAAAAAGGAACGACGTGGCTACAGCTCCTAATTTTAGCTTCTTTTTTCACCACGAAATGCTTCACCTGTCCAACAGTGTGGGGACTGGGCATTTGGCTCCTTTGCTCTCCGCCCCATCGGCCTGCTCAAAGGACAACGCCAAGTGACATCAAAGCTTGGGAGAACATTGGCTACAAGGAGGAGAACAATACATCTCTCATTTTCTGTAAATAGGTTGCCTTCTGCGTGCTTCTTCCTTGTTTTCAAGCTCTGCCTGCCAGCTGCAGAACATCAGCCTTTCAGCTGCTGCAGTGGACGGCAATGACAGTCTCTCCAGTTATAGAACCAGGAGTCCTCTAATGAAAAAGAGCAGCAGAACTTTCAACAAACTAATTTTGGAGTCCGTGGCAGCAGATTTTTCCCACCCAGAATGATTCGTGGCTTACCAAGAGCCCACGGCTTAACGCTGCTAGTCCTCCAGCTTTGCAAAATTGCAGAAGGCTCCCATCAAAGTCAGAAGTAATAGAAGACAAACCATTCACTCACCCTCTTGTCATGCTGTTCTCCAGATTATGGCCATCTTTACCTGCAGAAACAACATGCCTAGGTTTGCTACATCTGCTTTGCCCCACCTCCAAATAGCACCCCTTTCTGAGTGAAGCTCTACAATCAGCCTCCAATCATGGTTAAAAAGGACAGCATAATAGTCTGGAGGTCAGGAGTATAAAATGGTGGTGAACCCATGCTTGTTACTGTATGTTAATGAAGGCTGTGTTCGTAAACTAGCATAGGCTATTATGTATTTTAACCATGGCTTGTTGAATAAGCCACAGTTGGCAGGGTTGGCACATAACATTCTGCCATGATGATTTTTGGATCTCCATCCCCACCAAGAAATTCTGCACAAGAGGCAGACTGATTAACATGTAAAAGTGCCTACAGGTTTACGGTATGCTAAGCCTTTACAGGATTTCTCAGTTTAGCATGTTGTATGAACTCAGCCACCGTTGTCGGTCAGTCTTGGTTTATGACTTAGCCTGAACCCAGCCCATTTTGATTTATTCAGCTTGAGACTAACCATGGCTTAGCATGCAATGCAATGATTTCAGTCTCATAAAGGCAGAAGACCAACTGGGGTGGATGGTGGCCCACTGACCCACGTGGCTGTATCATGAAATGGCCTGGAGAATTGCAACATGGAAAAGGATGGAAGACCAGTTGGGGCAGTGGGGCCAAGCGGTTGCAAAATGGTTACTTATAGCAGCGTCTGCAGCAAGCTGTGATGAGGCCCAAATGTCAGCATCCTCATGCAGACACTGTGATTATGTGCTAATGCAAGTGCATAAGAGGTTGCATTTGGCTGATGATGTCATCATGCACATCCTAATTTGCCCTCTTCTCCCCCATGAGTGCCTATGATTGATTGATCCCAATGACTAGCAAAGAAAATGGTGAACTGTTGGGATCAGTGACTATCAGCCTTGATGGCAGTGTGACTTCCTTTGAAGGCCTTCTGCTGGGAAACAAGTGGGCTTCCTTGGGCAGTTAGCCACTGGGAGAACAGACTGCTGGACTACATGGGCCAGGAGTCCAATCCAGCAGGGCATGGCTTATGGTACCTAACATCCTAGGTGTCTGCTACCTCCCAGGATGATGTCATGAGGATGATCAGGGGTGTCCGCAGGGTGTTTGCACATAAAATGGGTTGAGCTTCAATTACGCTGCTGTGGACCTCATCTTGATTTTTTTGACCATGCCCTACAAACAACCCTGGAGATTGTGATGTCTCTTGCTGTAGAGAGCTGAGGAAATGGCCTTGAAGGACAGGAAGAAGAGCCGCTACCAAGGCAAGAGTCAGATAAGAGGGGCCTGAGCCCAGGCCGAGAAGGTAATCTGAGTAAGCCCTCCCTCCCAGTTCACATGAAGATAAAGTGAGGGAGAGGGAAGGACATTCACACTTGCAAGAGTCTGTTACTTTTTTTCTTTTTTGGTGCCTTCAACTCAGTGTGGACTCCTGGTGACTTCCTGGACTAGCCCCTGCAGTTTTCTTGGGAAGATTTTCAGAAGTGGTTTGGCCTTGCCTTCTTCTTCCCAGGGCCGAGTGAGAACGACTGGCCCAAGGTCACCCAACTGGCTTTGTGCCTAAGGAGGACTAAAATTCACAATCTCCTGGTTTCTAGCCTGGTGCCTTAACCTCTACACCAGTGTTTCTCAACCTGGACAACTTTGAGATGGGTGGACTTCAACTCCCAGAATTCCCTACCCAGCATGGCTGGCTAGGGAATTCTGGGAGTTGAAGTCCACCCATCTCAAAGTTGTCCAGGTTGTGAAACACTGCTCTACACCCAACTGACTCTCTGTTACGATAACTTTAAAAAAAAATTAGTACTGACCTACATGCATTGGTTTCCTAGTCTGGTCTACCTTGTGCAAAAAATATCCAGGTCTTGACAGCTCTGGGGTGAGGTCCCAATCAACAAATCAGAGCTGGGTCTAAAATAGATTTTTTTTTCTGTCCAAAGCAGGAGGCAGGAATGTTCCTAAAGACTCTGTTCTTTTGGCAGACAGCCTGCTGGGCAAACACCGGTAAACACTCTCCAGATGAAAATCCAGGGTTGGCATCTGTCATAAGGAGCGAGAAGTTTTTAAAGCAAAAACACTGGGCAGCTGAGATGGAGCAGGATATTTTTAATTTCCTAACAAGGGTGGGGAAGGGCTTATGGGCCCTTCCAGGTGCGATTTCCTACTTACGGTCTGTGATTTCATGCATATTTATACATATTTTGCACAGTCATTAGTATGACTATCAATTATCACGGGATAATTTTGCACGCAGCTACATAATTTTGCGCTTGTATGAGAAATCCCCAAGTCACACCTCGCCCGGCCGTTTATTATTCCAAAACTGAACAATAACAAAGAAAACATTGTTTCTTTGTGGGTTCCTTGTCCTTCCTAATTTGATTAACATCCTGCGGTCTTGTCATTCCTTCTTTTATTTAAGGAACCCCTTTGCTGGGCCATTTTAAATCTATTCCGGTTTGAGCCCAGGTTGGGGAAGAGTTTTGCACATCATTGTTTTTAACCTTAGAGCTTTTGCTACAGGTGTCTTACATTTCCCATCGAAAAAGGCAAAAAAGAGGGCTGGCTTTAGGCAAAGTAGGTGTCAGAGAAGACTTCCAGCGGCCTATCCCTGATCCAACTCCACGTCAGGGTGTCAGATATTTTCCATTTTTTCTCCATCGCTCTTATTCCTATTGCACTGCTGCCTAAAAACTCTTGATGGCATGCATTTAGTGGCACCCTGCGTTGGGATCTGAGCTGAATGAAAAATGGCCATAAACAATGTGTGCGAATTGCTCCGAATCAGAAGAGACTTATCAACCAGAAGCATCTTCCCTGCATGAGCAAAGCCGTTTCAGAAAGAGGAGCAGGGTTGCACAAGGAAAGGAAGCAGAGCCAGAAGGCAGATTGAGGAGTTATGGGGCAACTTGATGTTGGTTTATATAAGGAAAAGAAGAGGAGAATATCAAGCGAGCCCTGGGAGGCTTGGGTTCAAATACCCACTCAGCTATGAGGCTGACACAGGATAATCGTGGCCCATTCACCAGTGTGTTGAAAGGTTGCAATGTGGTGAAGAGTCATACGGCACTTGGTGATCTCCCATCCAATACTGACTCTTATTTTTTATAAAGACCAGCCAAGACTGAGTCAGCACTGCCTCCTACACCCTGCTGTTTATAATTAGAAGACCAAGTCCTATACTGGGAGTCCCAGGGTTAAGAACGCCTGGGGTGACAGACAACCTTTAGTTAAGAACAGAGCCTATTGTAGCAAAATTCGCGTTAAATACACAACGATTCAAGTTAAATACACAATGGTTCAAGTTCCTTACATCATACTACTTATACAGTATTATGCAATAATACTGTTCCAACTTACGTACAAATTCGACTTAAGGACAGACCTTGGAACGGAACTTGTTCTTCAACCGGGGACTACCTGGAAATGTGGGTTTAATGCGATGAGAATAATGCTTTCTTAGAAGTGTTTTTGTATCGTCTTAAAATTATTCTGTTTGGGGTAGAAGTAATGACATGTATTCATTTGACTTTGATACGTTTAATATGTTGAGATATTGTTTTTTTCCCAGCTACAAATCTTTTACATGGAACTTGATGGCTGAATACTCCATGCCATTCTTATTACTAAGAGACTAATCCGTCAACAGTGGAAAGACAAAGAGATGGTCCCAATTACTCAGTGGATTGAAGACCTGCTGTTACGTGTGATTTAGGACTGAGTTGCTTACCGATGTAGGCTATATATGGATGATTACAGTGAAATATGTTCATCCATTATTGATGTGGTGTAAATTTTTATATACATATATAATGTGGAAGAAGCCTTTTTATATATAATTGTTGTTTTGCTGCATATTCCCCATTCTTTCTTTTTTCCTTCCTCTCTTTTTTTCTTCTGTTTAATTAAATAAAAGCGTGTTTAATTAAAACGTGTGAACTAGGCAATTCCATTCATTTTTCCTCTTCTCTTTCCACATTCTATCGGGTGAGATGCTTATCAAGTACAAAATATACATTTCAGGTTTAAGAAAACTTTGCATAGATCAAACCTTGGGTCAAGCTGTGATTAGGATCCTCTCTCTCTCTCTCTTTAAAAAAAAAGCCAAAATAAGGCGCATTAAACAAATGCCCCATTTTGACCACTGGGGAGGAATTGAGGAAAGGACAGGACATAGCAATGTTCAGGTTTGACCATTTTAAAATGTGCGTTTGGGTGTGTTTGTATGTGTGAATCCTGAATATCTGGTTTAAAGCATGCACATTTATTTATGGCCAGCCTTACAAGGTTTGACTTCCTTCCTGGTCATACTTTCTTGTCATAACTTCAACCACCTGGAGCCTTTCCTTTTTTCCCTCTGAAAAAGACAAATATTGGTCATTTCCTGTCTCCATGAGTGCTTCACCTCTACAGGCCAGACTGGTGGGGCAGAGAAGTGCCCTGCGAGTCCATCAAGGCTGGCGTTACACCCCAAACGTCGAGAAACACCCTCCCCAAACCAGTTTATTCAGGTGCAGCTTCCAAACTCACACCTGCCAGTTCGTTGATGATAAGCAGAGATGGGGAGCAATAATATTGCAGGGATCCCAGTTAGAAAGCAAATGAAGTCACTTGGAGTCACGCAGCACATAAATGTAATAAATTATTCTTATTATTAGTGGTCGTACGGTCAGCCAGATGTTTAGGCTGGATTTGGCATTTTTATCCACCCATTGAGTCCTTCGCAAGGACCTGGGACGGGCAGATGTTCTTGTTTGATGGTGTCAAAGGGATCGTCGCAGGATGGAAGCTGTTCCAAGTCAAGCTGCCTTTTGCAACTGACTGAGGGTGATTTTGTCAAGGCCGATGGTCTTCAGGTGGTGCTCCAGATGTTTTGGGATTGCACCTAATAATAGTAATTATTGTTGTGATTATATGAAGCCTTCTCTTGATTGATGTTGGGGGTCTCTTCATATCCCCCCAAAGGAAAGCAGAAAGAGTGTGGTGAAGATGTTGGACTAGGTGTGGGGAGATCCCAGTTCAAGTCCTCCCTCAATCACAGAACCTCATGGAAGACTTGGGGCCAGTCCCTCCCTTTCAGCCCAACCTACCTCACAGGGTTGTTGTGATGGAGGAAAATAGGGGGAGGAAATACGATCTCTGCTGCCTTGAGCTCCTGAATGAAAGGTGGGCTGTACATCTAAGTGGGACTATCTCACCAGCTCAGAGATACGACAGAGACCAGCCTCACCCATAGCATTAAGCTTCGTTAGTGATGGGCTGTGTGTGTTGTGGGATTTGTAATAGGTGGGCAACTAAGCTGTTTGTGGCTTCTTCACAAACCAGGAGTCAGCCACACAGCTTAGGGCCCACCAACCCTGCCAGGTTTTTTTTTTTTCCAACATGGCCCAGAGGAAGAAAATCTAGTTCTTGGGCATACAAAAAGGTACGTTGACCATAGGCTCTTCGAACAAACAAAGGGCCAGCCTGAAAAAGGGGCAAAACTGAAAGAGGTTCATCAGGATGAAAAATTGTACTTGTTTAAAACTTTCTTTGCCAAGGAAAATTGAAGAGCAAAACCGAGAAAAATTTTATCAAAATGCCTCGATCAGAGAGCCCGTTTGGTCCAGGGGTTGAGGCGCCAGGCTAGAAAGCAGGAGATGGTGAGTTTTAGCCCTGCGTGAGGCATGAAAGCCGGCCGAGTGACTTTGGGCCGGTGCTTCTCTCTCAGCCCAGCCCACCTCACAGGGTTGTTGTGGTGGGGAAGACGGGAGGAAGGAGGATTAAGTACATTCACCACCTTCAGTTATTTATAAAAATAATAAAGGCAGGATAAAAAAAAACGTAAAAACGAGTGAGGTGACCCGACGGAAGGAGAAAAGGAGTTCTTGGACAAGGACTAAGTCTAAAGGGCAGCGTCCTGACATGAGGACTGTCGCATGGTCACCAGATGGAGAAAAGGGGCGGGGCTCCAAAACCTGCAACACGTTGGGAGGCTGCCCCTCGAAGACCGGCGGGGACTCATGGGCAGAGTCCCCCCGTCCAAGTCGGCCACTGAGCCTCCCCCGCTCCGCCCCGCTCCCGCCCGCGCGCCCGGGGGCGCAACGGCGAGACCGCCGCCGCCCGCGGAGCCCAGGCGGGCGGCGAGCAGCGCCCGTCCCCGCCTGCCCCTGCCAGACGGGAACTAGGTAAGCGCCACCTCCTCGGGGTGGGACCTCGCGGCGGCCGGGCCTGGGCGCAGCGCACCTCCACCGCTCGCGCAGTGCCAACCAGGGCGGACCGGAGTCTCTCGCGCGCCCGCCGCCTCGCTCCCCCCGCCGCCGCCGTCGCCGTCGCCCGGCGGGACTTGGCCGCAGCGCCGCCGCCGCGGAGCCCCGGCCCGGCCGGGCAGCGTCAACGCCAGCGCCAGCGCCAGCGCAGGAAGGCTTCTCCGGGGCCAGCCTCGCCGCCCGCGGGCAGCGCGGCGGAGCGGCGCGATGCATTCGCTGTTCAAGAAGAGGAACCGGGGCAAGTACAGCCCCACCGTGCAGAAGAAGAGGTGAGCGCGGGGCGGGCGCGCGGGCAGGGGGGATGCGCGCAGTCGCGGCGGTGGCCGCGGAGGAGGGGTCCCTGCCCGCCTTGGGGGTCCGCAGCGGCGCTTTTCTCCTGCTCTCTCATCAGCCCTCGAGCGGACGCGGCTGGAGCAACTGGTGGGGAAAGAGCCGCCCCCCACCCCAGCTTTTTCCTCCCCAGTTTTAAATACGGCGGGGTTGAGATCAAACTTACAGCCTCTTATCTGCCTTCTCTGCCGGCAGATGTAAAGGGACAAAGCGAAGGTATAATGACCAAAAGGCTCTCTGCACATGCTCTATCATGCATGGTGCTTACCGCTGCTGAAGCTCCTGGAATGAAGTTACGGTTTAGAGGGCTGTTTTTTTGGACCTCTATCTGTGTTTTGAGCTGCAGGCGTTTCGAAAAAGGCATTTTGGCAGGGGATCCTGCTGAAGAAAGCTCTCCTCCTCTCTGGTGTAACTGTGTTGAAGGCCAGTCTTGTACACATGTGGGACAGAGCCAGGGAAAAGTGAATGATTGCCTTATTGTGTGGAAATTGCCCCCAGATCCTAACTGTGGTTGATTCTGGTGACCAGCTTACATGTCCCTGACGTTCAAATACCTGTGATGCTAAATATTTTGGTTCCTCTGCTGTCTGAATGTAGCCCTTGTCATGCGTAAAGCAGGATTTCTGACTTCAGGTGCAACGTGAACCCAGCCAGTTGGGCTTATCAATAAACTATAGTTAAACCCACCACGGCTTAACCAAACAACCATCAGTGGCACCTAGACTATGATTTGGGGGGCTTGGACATTGTAGTTTATGGCTGCAATGTGGGTGAAACCTGCTGATTGGGTCTTACTCAAGCAATGATGATTAAACAAACCGTGGCTTGCAAAATGAGCAAACCTAGGCTTTACGCTCTCAAGGTTTATTTTGATTGCTGTTTGGGATGTACCGGAGCTGAGCCCCTGCCCGTGAAATCTTGATTTGTAGAAAACTCTGGGTTTCTCCTTTGGGGCAGCCTGACTTTGGGGATGTTTACGCAGAAGCGAATCCTTCTGTGCACCCAGAGAAACACGCATCAGATTTCAAGCTTGACTTTTCCTCTCCAGCATAGTTCTCTTCGGCCTGGAGTTGGCACATTCCAGCATTTAATCTCTCTGGGTGTGGTCCCATCACCCTCCCGCCTTCCCTTTTTCTCACCCTCCTCGCTCTGCTTTTGCACTACCCCGATCTTTTCCTGGGGCTCCTTCTGCAACCCGTGAACATGTCTCGATGCGCCCTAATTAAAAGGACAACAGCACATCTTGACTTGGAAAACTGGGGTGGAATCAGCAAAGTGTCTTTTCCCAAGCCAGGCTCCTGATCTGCCCCATCTTCCCTGGTGCCGCTGGCTAGGGATGATGGGTGTTGAAGTTCAGGGCATTGGAGAGCCCCAGTGGATACAGACTGGTCCATGTTCTCCACGTCTGGACCAAATGGGAAGTTGGGGAGCCTTGGGAATGTATTTCCAAAACATAAACTAAGAAAGGGGTGCCTAGGCGCAACCACAGTAGGATGAAGATGACAATGTTATAAAGGTCTTTTCTTACACAAACCAGCCGTGGGTCTGCGAGGAAGAACTCTCCCCCATTTCCTGAGGATCATCCACAGTGTCAGAAGTGAGCGACATGTGGCTTTCCAGATGTTGCTGAAGACAGCTCCCTACAGGCCTCCCGGTTGGCTTTGCTGCCTGGGCCTGGTGGGAATTGTACTCAGTGAAATCTGAAGAATCCCATGAAGAAATCTGAAGAATCCCATGAAAAGCGAGGAATTCTCTAGCCCAGCATTAGCCACTCCAGCAACAGCTCTCTGCGGAAAGAGGCTGGTCCCATCAGTCGCAGAATGAAATTCTCTGAGCCTGGGAACAAGAATGGATGTTTGCCAAATTGGGCAAAGCAAGGATAGATGGATATTCCATCCATATTTCCTAAACAGGGAGCCACCTCTTTCTTAAAGGAAAGGAGTGAGAAAGGAGATCAAAGTCATCCAGGAGGACCGGCCTTCGTGTATTCTCTATTCAGTTTCCAAGATTTTGTACCTAAGCTCTTTTTCCTTGCCATAAACCCATCTAACAAATCTTTCTGAGAAACTAGTTTTCTTAATTACTGACAAGTTGCTCCATTTAACTGAGGAAGGAGAACCTGTGGATTCCATTCCCTTGCCTTCTTTGCACCCTAAGCAATTCTTTGCCTTTCTTACAACATTTCTCTACTAAGTTGCAGAATGGGTGTGTTAAGACGAAGAAGAAGGAAAAAGAAAAAGAAACAATTATGCCTGAATAATCACCAGACTTGCCTTCCTGTAGCCCTAGAAGGCCAGTGTAAAATGCGGCTCCCACTTTGGAGAAGTTTGCTCAGTTTAATCTGAAGTGCAGATATCGCTGTGCTGCTTTGAGCGCACCCTCTCTGGCCATGAAATATGGGAGCAGTGAGCCTCTGAGCATGAATAAAGTACTTTTCCTCATTAGAGTAACCAGCCATAAGTGCTTTGTTGGAACTCGGGTTTTCTTCCCAAGGCCCCAAAGAGGTCCAAGCAGGAGCCAGAAGTTCAACAGGCAAAGCTTTCCCAAGCTCCTTGTTTTCCTTGCTAGCTGAACCTGTGCCAGTTGAATTTCAGCCTGTTGTGTGCTGTTCCAAATAACTTCACAATGATGATTTTGCCCTCCAGTTTGGGAGCCAGATGCCTAAAGAGATCAGCAAAGAAGGAATCTTTCAGACATAGTCCCATCTTGAGTCCACACCAAGGGGCAGAGAACCTTTGTCTTTACCAACAGCCCACTCTGTCTCTAGCTAGCTTGAAGCTTTTCATGCCAACAGGCAAAACCTCCAAGAAGACTATTAGAGCCCCAGTCTTGCAACTTTAAGCTCTGTTTACAACATCTACTTTTCTCATCTTGCACTCTGGATGCAGTTCCAAATTTCCATATAAGCAGGGGATGAGAAGGTTTCAGTCCTAATAACCCTCTGGGGGAACCTTTAAGAAGTTGGGCCCAGTTTCTCCAGTGGCTTTCGTTGGAAGCTTTTGGTCCCAGGACAAGAATGGGTGGCTTTCCTTGGCACTTGGAGGATTCCCCTCCTACTCCCATTGATTGGAGAATCCATTCCCATCCACCAAGATTTGCACAGATTTGATTTGAAACGGGTTATTTGGTACTCAAGATGTGGCTAACAGAAGGGTAGAGATTTAAGACCTGGTCTTCTTTAAGGAGAATTTGGGCCTCGTTCAAAAAGAGGGGAGGGTTGCCAACTGGAGCAAGCTTTGGCAAATGGCCATCGTGGGGGCTCACACATTCCTGGGTGCTCTACCACCAGGAATAGGGTGACCTATAAATGCTGTATGTATCCAGATGAATTCTCCAGAAGGCCTATGGAGTGAAGGGGAGGGTAATATGCCACTCTTGTAGGCCTCCTGCTGTTTTTTTTTTTTTTTTGACGTGTCGTTCAATTTGGATCTCCTTTGGACTATGGAACCATGGCTCTCTGTACCGTGGTACACCACAATGAATAAGCAACCAAGAACTCTTGCTGAACTGAATTACAGCAACATTTTTTGTTCTTCCTGTGATTCCTGACTTTGAGTGGCCACTGGCAAGATTTCCTTCTACCTTCAAAGGTGCATACTTCTGAGCCAAGCTTCAAAACCAGGATTGGTTGAGGTCTTGTAGGTTGGCTGGAGGATGGACTCCTAGTCTGCAGATTTATGAGGAGCAGTCCTAAAGGAGAGAAAAGACAGTGCAGGATGCACAGATGTCTGCAGGGTATGGTCAAGGTGGAAACCATGATGGTGAGATTGATGCTCCACACCTAAAAAACAGGTGGAGCATCTGTTGCAACATCATGGCCACCATCTTTGTGGATACCCTGGTAAGCCGGCAAGCAAAGTACTGTTCCATGTTTGGTCTTGGACCAATGTTGATTGAAACCAATTGATTGATTGTACTCTTCCAAGTTGGCCCCATTTCTAGAACATTAGAGCAGGTGGATGTAGAAATGGAGTTAGAAGAATCATGGGGGAAGAACATTGGGTTCAATTTCCCTTCACACGCTAAGCCATCATCTAGATTCTTCATCCTGTAGATTCATCTGTATTCATCATATTGTTAGGCTTTGGCTTATGTGAGAAACCCAGTCTAATAGCACTTTACTCAGTAAACAGATTAAATAAATCAGGGCTTAGTATATTGTGTGAACTCAACCTGCACTTGGGGCTATTGCAATGTTTTTTTCTTCATAAAGATTTTTTTTAAAAGGCTTCTTACGTGAGCTGGGAATCTTGTGGCGGATCAGGAGGTCAGAACTGGTGTGGTGGGGGGGTGTTGGGAAAAGGGTCCGTCCCAAACACTTCTAGAGATGGAAAAGATGGATAAACTTTGGAAGGACGGCAGTGCCTTTCATCTGGCAGAATGACTCATTGTAGCAAGAAAGGGAAACTGGAACCTGTTCAGGTTTCCAGTGTGCAGTTGGCCTTTGCAAAGTAGGACTGGGGCTGGACCGATCTACACTTGGGCTGCAAGATTCTGGAAGATCTCTAGATTGCAAGAAAGAGATATTGAAATACCTCTTTGGTGCCCTTGGGTGGTCATTTAGATTTTTGCAGCCCAGATGTAGTTCCCCTGGGCTGATTTTCCTAAAACTTCCAAACGCAACAACCGATGCTGCAGAAGATGGTGTTGAAAATGTAGCAGAGGTGGAGGACGATGGGAGCAAGAAGGCCAAACCAAGCTGAGAAGTCCCAGGCTGGCTTTGCACGTTGCCGTAAGCTGCAATGCAGCTGCTTTTGTTTTGCTGCAGAATGTTGCATGAAGCTATTGGGACTTAGAAGTGCGAGTTTAGCATATTATTTAAATCCAGAATTTGCTGGACTGTGGTACGCAGGATTTCGTCAACTGTTTAGATGAACCTGGGCTTTGGAAAATAGTTTGCATAAGGATTACAGAGGCCTCGGCTGCTTGGCAAAATGAGAGGCAGAGGTGGTGTAACAAGCAGATGGTATGATAGCCCCCAGCAAACCAGAATGATTCAGTGACACTCATGGGGCAGGTATCGTTGTTTATGATATTTGCATTTCATAATTTCTTAAGGCGATGGAAGTTCAACCAACTTATGTTTGCTGAGCAGTGTTTTGGAGCACTCGGTCACTCAGAAAGTTTTAAACACTCCCCCGCCTGTAGGAAATGTTCTCTGAATTTGAAAACAGCGTCTTTTCTTATATTTTCTTCCTAAACTGAAAGAGAACGGGCAGTTGATTCTTGATGAGAGGAGGGAGCATGCTGTTCTCCTGGCTTTGCCGTTTGAATGACCGGGACATAAATCAGCCGAGTTGCTGGAAAAGCCAACGATAGGAGTTGTAATGTGGTAGGTGCATCAGGTTGGGGATATACTGCTTCCATGTTTCAGGTAGGCACTTGGCCTTTTAAAACACACACACACACACACACACACACCCAAGGCTTGTTTATTTACTCATTGAACAGATCCATGTTTTAATTTCTCTCTTTTTAATGCGAAAAATGCTTTGCAGGTGATTGGATTCTTTAGGACAAGATATTCGTTAGTCCACCCTGCCCGTAACTGTCTTCGGATAGTAAAACTGGGTTTATTTGTTGGCTGTGAACTGGATTTGGCAAGAGAAGGCAGTTGGAAATATCCTCACGACCATTGCTACAAACTGGTTTTGCCATTCTTCAAAAGTTGCATTCGGGTTTTTTGTTCCCACTGTGAATTTGGGAAAGATGACTAGGTTCATGCCTTCTCCTCTACCAGGGTTTCTTAAATGTGATCTCCTGAAGAAACCACAAGTGAGTGAGGTCATACACCACCGCCTTCTGTTAACCATGCTTTACAAACCACCCAAATGTGTGCCAAACCTAATCACCCCACGTGGTTTTTCCTTACTACGTGAATCAAGTCTGTACAGGTGAGGTGGGGCTTAGTGGGTGTGTATCCAACTTGAGTACAAGCACAGGTGGAGTTTGGATCCTTACTTGCACGCTGGCTCTGTTTCTAAGACCCACAGACCAACAGTTAACTAAACCATACTTTATCGAAGTAACCTGATTCTCTGGGTTAGCACGATCTGTTGAACTAGAAAGTAACCACAGGATCTGAATTTGCCTTACACTCCAGGCTAAGATGAGGCTGGCTCATTTGTGGCTTAGTATGTCATAGGTAACCAGACACTGGGTGACCTGGTCCCAGTCATCTTTTTGCTCCCAGGCTAATTTACGTTCGAGAATTTTTTGGGAAAGGTTCAATGGAGAATTGGTTCTCAGACTAGTTCCAGTGTTCGGCTAGGAATAGGCAATCAGTTCATTGATGGATTGATTCATTCATTCATTTGGTGGATGGAATCATTCACAAGGACCTGATGGTACTCTGGTATGTCTTTGGACTTTTTCTAACTTGTTTCCCCCCCTTTAAACATAATAGGTTTTCCTGGGGGCCGGGGGGGGGGGGGAAGAGGGATGGTAGGAGAGGTTGGATGTTTAAGGAGTTGTTTATACTCCTCGCTTTTCTGCCCAAACTTCCCACCTTCCTCAACTCTGTCCAGCAGTTGTTCCCCTGCCCTTAAAACAGGTGTTTTCCCCTCCTCTGCTCCCTAGGCCTTTGCACTGGAAATCCCAAAAAGGGATTGACTTCAGGAGCAAAATGTGAGTTCTCTGAAAGATGATGTGTCCCTTCTAGTAATATGCTGCTGGGACTTAACTTCATTTCCCCACTTAGGAGTGGATCCTTCATCGCTGGCTTTGCCTCTAGCCACTGGCAAGTTTTTAAAAAGCTGATGAAAGATCTTAGCAGGAGGAGGTTTGGGGTAATGGCCCGTGTCATTTATCCAGCTTTGGCCTCTCCCTGATCAAGGACACACTGGCAGGAAGTGCAGGAGTGCACCCTGTATTTTCAAAACTCAAGTCGTAAATAATCTTCTCGCCAGAAAGCTGTAATTGCATTGGGCTGAGTGCCTTACATGGCTGAATATAAGAAGGCCTGATTATTCCGAAGCAGGATATTTGGAGTAGAAAAATGAAGGGAAACCTGCCCAGGATAATTGGGGGGGGGGGATTTGCCAAATTTAATTTCTCAACCTTGGCTGCAGGCATGATCCATGGAAAGCCTCCAAGATGATAATTATTACGCCTAGCACACCATGGAGGAAGAATAGGGTGAGGCCAGGTGTAGTTTTGGGGCACAATGAGTGACGTGGTGTGCATTTACCCGTACAGTAAAGGAGTCTTTTTGAACACAATAAGGATTTGCCCATTGTGTTCAACCTGGGATAACCCAGTTATTGCCAAACTACAACTCCCAATGGGCCACGTAGGCTGATGAGAGTTGTAGTTTAGCCATAGGTGGATTACCATAGGCTGCCTACCTCAAGACGCAACCACAGTATGGTCGGTAACGTCGGTTGTGAACCCAGCCTGGTGTGGTTCAGCCAAGAAATCATGATTTAACAAAGCATGGCTTGGTGCAATGTGTGAACTAGGTCTGGGGGACTGTCAATCCTTTGAAATAGGCCAGGTCAAGTCATAGACATTGCAGCGAATCTAGGAATGCAACTTTATTGTTGTAGGGTATAGTAACAGAATCTCGAAAGTCTGTCCGAGTTTCTCTATGTCCCATCTTACATTAAGCAAAATCAAGGTGGGGTTATTTTGACTGACTTTCTCACACGTTCTTCTAGTTCTGGGCCGTGTAATCTCTTCTTCAAGCTGCTTCTTGCCTTTCTTCTTCCTCCCTCCCCCTTAATGGCTCTCTCATACCTTCCCCAAGGTGGCTTCTACATTCCTTTATGTAGGGCTTCCTTCCAAGTAAGACTGAAACCATCTAGCTTTGGAAGGACAAGGCAGAATTATTGAGACTGAAGACTTGCAGCTAAGTGAAGCACCCATGTTTAGAGCTGGCATATTTCTAGGTAGGAGATACTGAGTATCGGTGTCAATTCAGTTTTTTTTTAGCAATGGTCAGTGACCAGCAGTGTAAAAAGAAAAACTCAAAAACAATGACTGAGTAGAGCTAAGACAGTATAACAGTCATATAAACCTTTAAAAAAATAGATTTAAAAACTGGAGTAGAGAGAAACCAAATAAAATGCAGTAACACAGTACAAAACATAAGATAAAATAGAAATACAGTGAATAGAAGAACAGAGAGACTTCAGAACACCACTCCAAGATGAGGACATCTTTTGTCTTCTAGTGGAAATTGCTGCAGATACAAACTTCGCCAGGTATCAGGGCCTTGCCAAGACTTCCTGTAGACTTCCTAGAAGTTCAGCTGTGGTCAGTCTTTGAGACATGGTTCTCCTATGTCACAGCCAGTGACAGCACCAATCTTGGCTGATCTTGAAAAAGGGTAAGCAAGGATGGATTTGGATAATATGTGGATGAGGAACTACTAGTCCAGAACTTTAGACTAGACCAGTGTTTCTCAACCTTGGCAACTTTAAGACGTGTGGACTTCATGCTGGCTGGGGAATTCTGGGAGTTGAAGTCCACACGTCTTAATGTTGCCAAGGTTGAGAAACACTGGACTAGATGGAGAAGTAGGGAAACATCCTGGGAAAAACATCCTGGAAACATCCTGGAAGTAGGCAATGGAAAACTCATTTCTTTAATGCAACAAAAATGCGAAGAAACATGGAATGTCCATGTGTCTACTTGGAATGAAGCTTGACTTGAGGCACTTAGGTTTCTCTAAGTATTCTGTTCTCTTTTTCTATGATACTCTGAAATGTAAGGAATGTATGAAAATTCTTTTCGTCTTTACACATGCATCTATTTTAAATTTGTTATATTGATTGATTGATTGATTTTATTTATTATTAAATTTATATGCCACCCATCTCCCCAGAGGGTGACTTTATATTTAAGCTCATTTTTGCTCTGAAAGGCACAAAGAGGTCCATTTCTATTGGAATGCAGGCAGACCAAATTTTTCAAGCCCCCTTAGTTAGAGAATATACTGAAAGGTTCTTTTTTATTTATTTAGTGGATGAGAAAATTGACCTGCATTTTGGGGCTGGAGTTACTGAGATCATACCTATCCCTGCTTTGCTGAAGAAAGTTAAAAAGGTTTTCCTAAGCCAGGGATTCTCAAACGGTGGGTTTGGACTTTCCAGGGGGATCATGACAAAAGAGGGGGGTCTCCAATTATAATAATCAGGCTTGTGTAGGCCAAGCTGGAGAGATATCAAAACCATTGCCCACTGCAGTTGGTAGAGGTGCCAGCAAAATTTAGATTCTTCCTGATGTATAGAATAAAATGTAAGTATTAAAAGTTACATTTCTTGCTTATTTCTTGCCCAACCCTATTTCCGATGAACTAAAAGTTCTGCTTTGGGCCAAGCAGATTTAGGAAATCTATGAAAGAGCAGGAAAATAGAAAGGAAGAACTCAGTTGTCTTCTGCAACTCTTTGTTTTTATACGTGGTTGTCCCAACTCTCCGCAGTGTTTAATCTCATGAGGACTAGAAATTTGATCACTCCCCAAATTGCCATAGTCATATTCTAGGTTTGACTGATGAGTTCCTGGAGAATCTCTGTTTGAGGTTTGAGATGGCTGTGTGTATGAGGTGGTTGTTTTAATTCTTAGCATCTTTATTTTTTTAGTGGTGGAGAGCTATGAAATGACCTTGGCGAAACAATGTGGTGACAGTTACAAAAACATGTTTTAAGCCTGAGTAATGAAGAAAGTATTAGAAAGAAACTTAAACAGAGTCTGCCTTAACTCCTGGGTATAAGAGGAGGGAAGGGAAAACACAGATTTTCAAGATTCTGTT
Organism: Python bivittatus; assembly: GCF_059951505.1. NCBI lineage: Eukaryota > Metazoa > Chordata > Lepidosauria > Squamata > Pythonidae > Python > Python bivittatus. The sequence goes on from NW_028277031.1 coordinate 6,961,907, forward strand.
ACTATAACTTCAATCAATCAATCAATGAAATCTTTATTAGGGTCATAGACCAACCTATACTATAATTTGTATCAGCATTCTTGTAGAGCAGTGTTTCTCAACCTTGGCAACTTTAAGATGCGTGGACTTCAACTCTCAGAATTCCCCAGCCAGCCATGCTGGCTGGGGAATTCTGGGAGTTGAAATCCACGCATCTTAAAGTTGCCAAACTTGAGAAACACTGTTGTAGAGTTTGTTTGCCAACTCGGTCTACCTTGAAGGTCTGACATCAGTTGGGTCTTAATAAATTAGAATCTCTCTTTGTATCTTAGCAAATAAAAACTCTTAGCTCCTTCATCTTCATAGGGATGAAACTATCTCAGTTGTGATCTAAGAGCGCCTTAGGTTTGCTGAAAGAGGAGCTGGAAAATATGGACCAGGTGAGCTAATAATTGAGTGTGTTTGTAATCTGTGTCTACAAAGATTAATTACAGGCTGGATAATATGACAACTCATGCCCTTGTGTTTGTTTTAAACTCCTAATATGAATTATAAGTACCTAATGGAATTAGGACAAAGGACTCACAAGCACACAACGTTTGTTTTCATTCCAAAATCCTCCCCAACTTTTAAAAGCAACACCAGGATTTATAACATCCAGGGAAATTTGGCTTTGAACACCACCTGATGGTTCATCATTTGTCATTTGGTAGTTTGAAACTTTCCGGCAGGCTTCCTAACAAGGCCATCTCTGTCTTGGATCCACTAATCCCCAGCCGGCCAATCTAAAGATAGAAGATGGCAAATGAGCCATCAGGGAGTCAAAGCTGAATTTCCCTGAGCGGTATTCTAGCAGAAGAGCTATGGGAGGTGTTTCAAAAACAGAGAAATGGACAGGTGTAGCAAAGCTTGGGTGAGGCTGCCTCCGTTGAAGTACGTACAGGTTCTGAGCTCTACATGGGGCTGCCCTTGAAACCATCTAGAAGCTTCAGATGATCTAGATGGCAGCAACTTGAAAACTTTGGGCCATGGGTTGGTTTACCCATGTAACACTTCTCCTTTGAGAGCTTCACTGGTGACCACTTGGATTCCAGTTTAATTCAAGATGCTGGTTGTCACTTTTAAAAGCCTACATAGAGTTGAGCTACTGGACAATCTGTTCCCATCAGCTTCTGCCTTGTGACAAGATCAAGTAGGGTAGGCTTGTTCAAGGACCCTTCTCTTAAGGATAGTCAGCTACGGGGCCTACAGATTCAAGCCTTCTCTGAAGTTGTGCTTGGAGGAGATTGATTCTGGTAGCCTTAGCCATTTTTGCAATCTTCTGCTATTGTTTGGTTATTTGTTATACTGCTTAATTATTTTAATCTTTCCCCTGGATGAGTGCTGTTGGATCAGAACAGGGTATGAGAATCAATCAATCAATCAATCAATCAATCAATCAGTCAATCACCTTCCCTTGCCAAGCCCCACAACAATGCTGTGAGATGGGTGTATATGTTGTTCTACAATTCAAGGCAGCAACAACATTATTTCAGCCTGACAGCACATTCTGTCAGCTTCTTAGCTGACTAGCAAATGCAGCATGTCTTTTGGCATCATCTGTGGTTAATCTGCATGTCTGTGAAGAGCCACCCGTCGCGTCATTCTTGGTGCAACTGACTGACAATGGCTTCCCCACCTCAAATTTCTGGTAATGAAATCTAAGCTCATGGAGACAATGACGCAGAGGAATGAACAGGATCGTTTAGCTGACCACACAGATCTGATCAGCTTGGTGGCCTGGAAGAAGATCATGGCGGGAAAGGGCTGGATTCTTGCTTGAACTTTCCCCATCTGAATCAGTGGAGGATCCATTCCCTGGTTCATCTGGTGTTCTGCCAACAGCTATAGCCATTGAAATTCAAGGTGCTGTAATGTGAAGGAGTCTTACACTTACCATTGTAGAGATGGACATTACATATCATGCAACTATGTGGTTGGCAGAAATCCTTATGTCTGTTGGCTTGGATCCAGTGGCAAAGCATTCTGGGAAAAGATGACTCCAGAGCGCTTGAATGGAGAAATTGCTAAGCCTGCTAGATAATAGTCTTCAGAATGATTGAGAATGAAGTAGACAATAGAAATGGGTGGGTACCTAAACTGGGTTGGCCGTTCAATCACTTTGGACTTCTTTGTTTTCTTTGGGCCATCTGTGGTAGAAGCATGTCTTGTCTAAACAACTGAGTTATGCATATTTACTTGGCAACCTCAATCTTTGCATTGTGGGCAAAACCATCTAAAACCATCTTATACTAATCAGAATCAAAGCAGGGTTATTTTCTCACACTTTCTCACACTTCCCTCTGTCTCAGGAGTGTGTAATCTTTTCTGTGAGTCCCCCCTTCCTTCCTCTCTTCATGGCTCTTTCATACATGCAGTGATCTAAAGTAAGGAATAGCCTTTATTAGCATGTTGCACTAAGAATAGATCTATCATCCAATATTATACTTTTAGGCTGTTCCCGCACATCGTGTGAAACCATACTTTGTAGAGGTAGTGTTCTTCAAAGACACTACCTTAGAAACCTTTACAACAGTTCTGGAAGGAAGGTCAGTGCAATTATCCATATATTGCAGTTGGAGCTTAGGGTCAACTATATATTGCTACCAGATATTCACCTATGGGTTCTTGGCAGAGGTGATGTTTTAGTAAGGATTTTCCAGAGCTTCATTTCTTGGCCCTTATATGTAGACAAGCTTAACATTTATTTTGAGCAAAGGCCCCACTTTGGATCGCGCTAGATTTGCTCCAATTACGTACACATAACAGCATCATTGTGTCCCTTCAATGATGGTCAAACCACACTGGGACTAAGAAAGCAGAAATAGAAAAGCTTTCGTTGAAATACAAGCTGGAAAAGCTCACAATTGCAACTCTTCCAAAGGCCATTCAAACTTGAAGATCGCTTAGAAAAGTTTGGTTGTGCCTACTCAGAGTTGGAGCAAAATGTTTCAGGTGCCCAGCTAAGTGTAAATACTGATGTTTCTCCTAAGGTGTTCTTGAATATTTGCTCCCCTGCAAGTTAGATACCAGAGCAATCCCAGAGGAACCCCCTATCCTAAGATTGGGTTCATAGAAGGTGTTAGGCAAAATATGGTTTCTTTTGAGCGTGGCGTGGTGTGGGACCCCAGCCAATTGTGGTTTCCCCAAGAAACCATTGTTCATTCAAGCAAGGCTTAGCATCTCGTAAGAAAACAGTCATTGACTCACTAGCAAAGCTCTAGTACCTGCCTGTTCTGGCTTTGGAGATGCTGAGATGGTGTTTGGCTGGGCCCCTCTCTAATTTGGCCAGTGACTCTTTCCCCAAATGTTTGCACCAATGTTTTGGTTCAAGGTGTTTGGGTGTGTGTGTGCTTTGGTGGACAAATGCCTGCAGCCCCAACGATTTGCAAGGACCGGAATGTGCCCAGGTTGACAGCGTTGGATCTGCCTTGCTCTCACATGCCATTCATACCTGGTGGCAGGTGTGAAGGACATGCCTGCCAGGACTTTGCATTTTTTAATCTGCTCACTTGTGAACAGGAAGACGTGGGTGGGGAGTCCTTAAGGACCAAAAGGCAGAAGAAGGATGTTGATTAGAATGGGAGAAGTCCTGAGAAATGCCCTGCATTGCAACACTTCCTTTTGCTTCCTCACCTCTCCTTCTTCACTTGCTAAGGAATAAAACACTTAGCCATTGCATTCAGACAGGATGCTGCTTCTTGTTACTGAATGAACCTGTTTTCTGATTAGCACAATACCCAGAACTTTTATATGCACGTTGGTGGAAAGATTTGACATTACCTACAGGGGAAGAACGGATGGTGAAGCTGATGGAGCTGGCTGAGATGGCGAAATGGACAGCTTTGATTGGAGAAAAGACATTGATCGATTTTAATGCTGGTTGGAAGCCCCTGTTGGACTTTTTGTGCGAAACCGAAAAAAACGAAATCATGATATATGGATTTGACAATTAGAAATAATAGGAGAACGTAGAAAAAATGGAAGTTGTGTTGTAAACTTAGAGTGAGAGCTTAAAGCCAATTTTACTTATATCCGTCGTAAAAGGAAGTCAGAAGTCATTTTTCTTTTGGATTTCTTTTTCCTTCTGCACTTTGGACTTTTTCTTTTTCATTCTTTACTTTTTTCTTTTCTCTATCTTCATTACTGTTCTTGTTAGTTTTTATCTCTTTATCTTAAAAATCTAATAAAGTTATTTTGGGGGGAAAAAAGCACAATACTTTGAACCATAAATCACCAGATGGGTTTTTGCATCATACGCTAACCTGCAAAAACTCCTAACCAACATTAATGCTAACTGAGTTCATCTGTCATAGATGCTCCAGTGGATCCTATACATAGCAGTAGTTGGACTAGATGACCTTTTACTCTACTGTATGATTCTAAATGATGATGATGATAATAATATGATCCACTAGATTGCCACCTGCACAATAGGTGGGTGATCCACTAGATTGCCACCTGCATAATTGTGTTTGGGCTGCTTTCACATATTATAGCCCTGGTTTGGCTTACCCTAACAAAATATAACTAGTTGAGTTTGTACAAAACACTAAGCCATAAATTATGGCTCAGAAACCGCAATGACTGGTTCAACACAATACACTGAACTGAAATCAGACAGGTCACGGCTTAGCATGGTATGAACCACTTGCTCTTTTCTGCCTCTTTAGTGTTAATCTTGATATATTGGCCGATATCTGAAGATGCTGATAAGCCAAATCTTTGACACGCTTGGCTTTGTTTTCACATTTTTGTTCTCAAACAAGACTGAGATGTTGGGGAAGCAGTCAGCGATTAACTAGATTAGCAGATATAAATATTCCTGGGGCACGTACGTGGACTAAAGTTTGAAAGTGTTTGGCCAGACACAATTTATACCAAGGTTGACAGTAAGCTCTGAAAGAAAGTCAATGTTACGGAGAAAGACGACAATTAAAGTAATGACATTCAGTGAGCCCACCTTACCCACAACAGAAGGACTCCGTGAAGTTTCCTGAGTAAATCAGGCAATAGAGCAAGCTTGTCTTAATGTAATGTATGAACCCAGACAATGAGATACAGACCCCAAGGCGTCCCTGTGGTTGTTTCATCTTCGTCTTCGTCTTCGTCTTCATCTTTGTCTCCTTCTCCTTCTCCTTCTCCTTCTCCTTCTCCTTCTCCTTCTCCTTCTCCTTCTCCTTCTCCTTCTCCTTCTCCTTCTCCTTCTCCTTCTCCTTCTCCTTCTCCTTCTCCTTCTCCTTCTCCTTCTCCTTCTCCTTCTCCTCCATGGGAAGATTGACCTTCTTAACAAGCCACAAACCATTTATGAAAGAGTTGAACGTTTCAGCCCTGCTCACTCCAGATGGATGTCTAACCACATCCCTATAGAATGGGAAGCGGGGGGAAAAAACCTGATTGCCTATGGATAATGCCAGTCCTGCATGTGAGCAGAGCATGATGACTTGTTCGACAGACCATAGTTAAAACAAAACCTGGAATAACTGCAGACAGAAGATGCCATTGTGGTCATTGCATGACTTTTCCCCGGCCCGTTGTGTCGTGTAATGCCAGATTTTAATTCTGAGTAAACATCTGTGGGGCTTTTTCTGAAATCCTTTGGGCTCAGTCTTGGAAGGCTTCTCTGTAAAATGGGTTGCTGTGCTTGTCACCCGCTTCTCTGTGGTTTCTTGAATGAGGAGAAAGACTTCATAAAATACTCCAGCCAAGGCTGCATGTGGTTTGTGCAAGAAAGCCACTTCAAGTGGACTTGGCTCAATCATTGTCTTGAATTACAGCCAGCGTTTCTTGGCAGATGCTCTGCAAACGCCTCCACCCTTTGCTCTGGCACGAAATGCAAAGGTCCAGAATCTCTCTTCAGCCGTAGCTTGTCCAAAGGGAAACGTTATGCTCGCCAAACAGATCCTGGCACTGTTTATTCTCCTGGATAGTCCTGGGTCACATCTGTATTTTGTTCGTAGTTTGCATCCTTGCTCGGAGCTGAACACCAGCCAGTGACTTTTGTCCAGCTGGAGAAGGTTTCAAACCCACAGGGCAATTGTGTGGCCTCCAGAGCTGATTGCAGGAGAGAAATTGTGTGAGCTCATCCAGTTAAGGGCTGTCTAAACCAATGTTTTTCAACCTTGGCAACTTTAAGATGTGTGGACTTCAACTCCCAGAATTCCCCAGCCAGCAGGGCTGGCTGGGGAATTCTGGGAATTGAAGTCCACACATCTTAAAGTTGCCAAGGTTGAAAAACACTGCTCTAAACATTTAAATCCCAACAGGAACTTGAATCTTCATGCCCCATTCTCCAGACCTGGTGGATTTGCTGGAAGGTTTTGCAACAGGGAAGGAAACAGGAAACATCCTTGGCTGGTCTATCAACAAAGCGATAGGCTGAACCTGACCACACCGTGATAATTGTTCGTAATAGTCATATTGCAAGAAATAACCCAATTTCTAAGCTGTTATCTTGGGGCAGTGCTAAGTTTATTTGTGCCCTGGGCAACTCCCCTGGATGATGTGTTCAGGGAAGATGCCTTTCTAGGTGGGAAGCTGCTCCTAAAAGAATTTTATCCCCATCACAACAACCCTGTGAGGTAGACTGGCTGAGAAAGAGGGATGTGCTCAGTCCCTAAGGGAATTCCGTGGCTGAATGCAGACTTGAATTCCTCTGCTCAGAGTCCCATAGTTGAATGGCTGCTGTTTGCTATTGCACAGTATCTTATTTTTAAAAGGCCCAGACCTTGTTGACGGTGATCTTTTCCTCGGCTGCTAGGCATTTTAATTTTTGCCTTGATGAGTGCGATTGTTTTGATTTTGATTTCATATTGCTCACCGCCCAAAGTCACTTGTTGAGATGGGCAGCTGTCCAGATGGATTACGTCAAGAAAAGATACTGTTTTTTCCAGTCTGAAGATGAGTCAGGATAACAGAGCGCATCAGATCTTTCAAAACGGACCGGGTGGTAAGGAAAAACAGCACGTGAAGATAGCTGGAAACAGGGCTGGGAGAAATGGCAAGGAAAGCTCCGAGCATTGGCTGGATGGACCCATCATGCTGCGTGCTCCGCTGTGGTTTAGCTTAGCTTATGTGTGAATCCAGTGGTTGTAGCACGTAAGCCATGATTGACAGCGAACCACTGCGTCCGAATCCGCTCGTCGAACCTATTCAGCAAACCCCAGCTAAGCAATCTAGGGCTTTGTATCATCATTTGGGAACGGACTCACCAAAGTGCTAGAAACTCATAAATAACAGATCTCACCAAGGTTTGTATCCATGCTAGAAGCTGGTAGCTGTTTGGTTTAGCAGAAGCCATCATGGTGGCCGCGGCCAAGCGTCGTGCGTCCACTCGCTTCTGTTTTACTTTCATAGTAAAAGAAAGATGGCAAGCTGTAAAGCAAAGTGTCACCTTTAGCATCGTCATGCTCAGATCCATCAAGGTCTCTATGTTCAGATCGGTCCCATAGGCATTCTGGAAAATAAAAGTAGGGGATGGCTTTGCAAAGTGTTTTCAAAGTGTGCTTGCCAGCCTGGGAAAAAGAAGATACACAAGTAAGAATAGGTGATAAGGACTCAAAGGAGTAGCTGGAAGTGACAACACAAGTTGGCTTCATGGTAAATGGGTGTCTTACACTTGGTTATGCTGACTCTGGCCACCATTTTGTGCTGGTGCCCACACCGCCTGTCAGACTTTCAGTTGGATTACCTTTGCTCTGTCTATATGCTCATTTCATCTGAATGAGGTCACAGGGAAATGCAGTAAAAAATTTTTAGTTACAATAGTTATCTGGTGGTTGCTAGCATGAAAACATTTTGGAGATGATTCCACCAATACTGGCTTCATATTTTTCATGGGTGTAAACCGTGATGCATTTGGGAGGGACAGGTTAGGCTCAGAAAATGGAAATACCAAAATTAAAATGTCCTACTTGCTAGGAGGGGTGTGTGTGTGTGTGTGTATGCACACATACATACATTCATCAAAGGAGTCCTCAAGAAAAGCATGCGGGTCCCTGTTGAGGTTTCTCATCTACAGCCATAAATTGGTTTTATTATTCTGGCTTGCAAACAGAGCCTTATGGGGACAGTAATCTACTCAGAAGTGCCCAGGAGTCCAATACACCTAAGAAAACCAGCAAATTCTGGAGATCCAGCAGCGTGGGTGGGTGGGAATCATGGCAGAAGGGAGGGAGGGAGGGAGGAAGGAAGGAAGGAAGGAAGGAAGGAAGGAAGGAAGGAAGGAAGGAAGGAAGGAAGGAAGGAAGGAAGGAAGGAAGGAGAAAAAGAAGGAAGGAAGGATCGAAGGAGCTCTGGCCTGAATTATTCTTTCCTTACTTTGGTAAATGCCACGTTATTTACCATGCATGTTTGCTTGGAATGTCCCAGTTCCCACATGGGGGATGCATTTGCGCAACACCCCCGCCATCACCGTGGTTTGCAAACACAGCGGCTAAGCCAAAGCCAAACCAATTCAAGGTGTGGTAGTGTACTGTATGAATTAGGCTTTTGTGTTAAGCCTTTATGTGGTCTTATTTGTTTTGGTTTAGCATATTAAATGAACATGCCTGGCTCTGTTAGCCATAGTTTACGTTTCAGCAACTAAGATATGCCCACCATAGACGGGGAGGAGTTCCGAACAGAGAACTCTCTTCCACTTTCTCTGCTTCACAGATCCCTTTTTCTCTGATGGCAGATGGAAGGATGGGAAAATGATGGGGGTGGGGGTTGCAAATGAGGGACGAGCTGGAGGCATGCACCACCTTGAACCATAAACTAGCCGGCCCTGTTTGCTTAACAAGTTGTGTGCATACCGTGTAGGATGGCTGGCTGGCTTTCTGTAGCTTCCCCTTTGGAATGAAACAGCTGTTGCATAATAAAAACCTCTATCTGGAACCACCCAACTTCTCTCCTTTACTTTTAAAGAAAAATGCAAATAGCAGTGGGTGGAAGCCCTGAGTCTGACTGGAACCACTGGTTCTCCCCACTGTGAAAAATGTCTACCTTTGAAGACGGAGTGCCTGTTCTGGGATAGTGGGGAGTGGAGGAAGCAGAAAATTGGGGACAGGTGGAAGGAAGCTGGTTGACTGGCCTACTAAAGGGATCACTTTATATGGAGGCCATGCGCCTTCCCCTCCAAAATGTTATTTGCAGCGCAAGAGACCCTGAAAAGTTACCCCTGAATTGTGAATTTTCACGGGACAGAAGGAGAACATTCCCAATTGTGTGGGAATAATCATATTCATTACAGGTAGTCCTTGATTTATGACCATTCGTTTAGCAGCCATTTGAAGTAACGACAGCACTGAAAAAAGTGACTTATGATTGGTCCTTGCACTTACAACCATCGGAGTGTCCCTATGGTCATGTGATCAAAATTTGGGTGCTTGGCAACCGGCATGTGTTTACAACACTTGCAGTGTCCTGGGGTCACATGATTGCCCCTGAGACCTTCCCAGGGGGCTTCCAACAAGCAAGGTCAATGGGGGAAGTCAGATTTGCTTAATGACCACGGCAAAAATGGTCGTAAAATTGAGTGCAACTCACTTAACAACCACATTGCTTAGCAATGCATGTTCCGGTCCCAGTTGTGGTTGCAAATCGAGGACTATCTGCATAGTTCATTCAGAATAAATCAAATGGATTTATCTTAACCAACCATATGATTTATTTTAAATGGCAAGAGATTAATCCAATTTAATTTAGGACCAATGACATTAAATGCATGGTCCATTTTAAATGAAACCAACTTTACAGCTTGCCTTGGTCTTGCTGGCGTGCGGCTCTTGGAAGTGTGGAATTTGGCGTAAAAAGGGTAGTGCCCATCACGCAACAATATTTTGTTGCTGGTCTCTGTTGCGTAAATCCATCTGGCATGTGGTGTTTTTCAGCAAAGCTTTGGAACATTTTGTTTTCCAGCCTTCTGCCTCTTAGGTCCTGGCGGCATCCTGTCACTGGTCTGGCAAGGTCTGAAAAGCAAGCCGTGAATGGGAATTGTCTCTTCAACAATGCTATTCATTCGTTGCTGATCCATAAGCTTTGGCAGGGGCTGCTGTCTTTTCTCAATGAAGCAGACCCGCAGTGTGTGACGCCAGGCTGTTCGGTTCAACCAACCAGAATGATGGTAGAGGAGATGGAGAATCCTGGGGGGGGAAACCACTTGCGTGGAGTAGTAAAAGAATGGTGTGCATCGGTTTTTATAGTCCTTATTTCAGTTCCCATCCTTGTTTCCTACTCTGGCAGAAAAGATCAATTTGATGTTCTCCAGAAGTTGTTTCGCCGCCTCCTCCTCCTCCTCCTCCTCCTCCTCCTCCTCCTCCTTCTTCTTCTTCTAAAATATATTTTATTAAAAATTTTCAGTACAATAGAAGTATAGAAAATTAAAGAATAGAAAAGAAAAGAGAAAATAAAAGAGAAAAGTAAGAAAACATAGAATTATTACTTCCGTCCTTCTTTCTATCAAGTAATTACCATCTTGTTCTTTCCCCTTCCTCTTTAACCCTTTTTAATCCCCAAATCCATAATTCCCTTCTCCAGAAGTTCTGAAGATGGAGATCTTCTCCCCTCATTCTCTTTCATGGCCGTGATACCTGGGGCCCATCAGAGTTGAAGCTCATAAGATGTGGAGGCTCCATGTTGTTCTGTGTTTCTGCAGGAATTCATGTGGATCATTATATGGGATTTTGGGGAGGCTGAGAAAGGAACAGAAGGGAGATCTCATGATCACACACAATCATGTGATAGAACGTGATTCCTTTGGCAATTTATCTTATAATTGTCAGTTCAGCCCAGGTAGCAAAACATTTGGGAAGAAGCATTTCGAATCCTTCAAGAAAACTCTGTCTTATTGACTTCCCTAAAACGAAGCTGGGAAATTGCTCTTACCCAACTTATCTATTTATCAAATTTATACGGCTGCCCGCATCACAAAAAGTGACTCTGGGTGACGTACAACAATGAAATAAAACAATAAATACATGAAAATAGTTATTAGTAAAAAAATAGAGAACCGTCATTATTCCAATGTAAAAAAAAAGGCACAGGATTATTAACCACAACAATGGAGCCATCTTAGAAGGTCACCGGTCCCCTGGGACCCCCAGACCTGATGACATAGCCAGGTCTTGAAGGACTTCTGGAACATTAAGAGAGATGGAGCCAAAATGGAGGCATTTACCCCCAAACAACCATTAAAAGATTCCTTATTGAAGTATGTGAAGTTCTTGTTCCTTGGTCTTGCTAGCAACGTGGAGCTCATCCGTAATAATTCTATTCTTGCAAGATAAATAGGATTCAGGGGCTACAGGTTGCCCATCTACGGGCTGGACAGACTTACTTGACATCTGTTAGGAAAAGTGTGAATAATGTCTTCTTATCGAAGACTTAAACCTGGCTTTTGAAGTTCTGGGGGCTGCACCCCAAAACAATGAGAGTAAGGCCAGGACCAAAACCTATCTTTGCTTTGATTTCTAAGTTTCATATTATAACCCATGCTGTACATGATGATAGCAATAAATCATTATTATTTATTCAACTTATATGCCACCCAACTCAGCAACTCTGAGTGGCTCACAACAATTAAGAAAGGACAATACAGTCCGGAAAACAGAAAATGCAGATAAATAAAGTTACAAGTTAAGTTCCCCCCCCCCCAAGCCTATTTAATGGTCCTTCCCCAACCTGGCACTTTTTGACAGGTTAGGCTTGCAGCTCCTGGAATTCCCAGGTAACCAGGAACCTGGGAGCTGAATTCCCGAGACCTTTGGTGTCTCCAAGGTGGAGAATGCTACACTGAACAACTCCTGTTTAATAACAACTTTGGGATTGCTTGGGAGCCGGACCAATTTGCAGGGGTCGTGTTTTGCTCTTGAGTTCTTCAGTGATGCTTCTCTGCTTTATGGAAGTGAACTCGGGCCAGAAGGCTTGGGGAATGTGAAAGGTACGGGTTTCATAAACCTCAGAAAGGGCTTGGGTTATTCCGGTCCCTGTCAGGCCAGAGGATTACATTCCACCCTGTGTTGTGCGGACGCTCTGTGGTTTCTGTCTGGATGCCAAGTTCTTTCTTTGTCACTGTGCCTTCTTCTCTGCTGCCTGGTTGGGGGCCAAAAGCACGAGGCAATTGTTGCATCCCAAGGTTTCAACATCCTATGGGCTACCTGCATGCTGATTCCCCATACAATTGCCCTAAATAAATAAAAAAAACTGCATGGCATGGAATTGTGGCTGGTCTGCTGCTGAAAATCAAATAATTCGAGACTTGGTGTGCCCAAATTGCTTGCCAGCTCCAGAGGAGGCTGACTGTTATGACTCTGTGTGCTCAGATCAGGGACTCATGCAGGGAACAATTTGCATTTTTACATTCTTTGAGCCTTATGGGGGGTAAGAATGAAGGGAGGGGGGAGGATGTATCCCAGCTCTAGAAAGATGGGGATGGAGTTCCTTAAGAATACTCAGAAATAGGAATCAGAATGCAGTTTTGCAGATGGAGGGATACAGCGATATAAATAGGGGCTGGTTTGAATTGGGGGGAGAGGAAGACTAAAGGACCCCCAGAAGGGAAAAGAGATACATGTCTTAACTTGAGGCATGAAAGAAGATAAGAGATTGGCTTTCCCCAATTGCATCCTTCTTGTAGGAATGTCTATCTGGCATGGAAAACGGCATGGTTGGTCCCCAGACTAATGAGGGTGCAGGAGACAAAGTTATCAACAGCCGCCTACAAACTCCTTTGTTATCACTGAAATGACTTGCTGATTTGTAAAAATCCAGTTAAAAAAACTAAAGAGATCTCTTCCTGAATGTCCTTCGGGAATAATTGGCTCTAGATTAGCTATAGCTGGAGTTCTTGTAAGTTCATCCCTCTCTTTTCAATAAATCTGGCTAAAGAGAATTCTGTGAGAATTGGACTTGGAAAAGGATCGCTCTCCATTTGAGACCGATGCCAAAAAGGTTGTCCTTAAGAGAGGAGGTAGGCTACCTTTTGTGGCTCAGGGGACCACTCAGTGGCTTTTGGGGGCCCATAGGATCAGTGGGGTGAGATGATGACGCAAAGTAAGTGGAGCATTGTCAACAGATGGAGGGGAGTGATTTTTCCATTTTCCTTGGTACTGTTAGATAGGGTTGGGCTCTTCCTTATAACAGAAAGTTTCTTCAGCCTCAAATAGCCACTCACCCATGTGGGTTTCCAATCTGACAGTGGTGGGAAGGGAAAGTACGCCACTGATTTTCAGCAGTGATAGTTGGAGAGGGTTGCCCAGGCCAAGACAAAGGAGGTGAGAGATCCCATTCTTTGGTTGTGAACCCCTGCTTAAAGGGATCATGACCCCAAATGGGGACTCATCACATTCAAAGCACATAGCCTGCTCTGAAATATGTATCAGCTGGATTCCCACCCATCTAGTGGTTGGATATGCAGTAGGCTAAAATATTGTTGGCTAGTTTGGGCGGTTGGAGGAAGCCAACAAATTGGGTTAAGTCAGCTATGGTTAATGTTCAGTCCATCTCCTTGCACTAAAGGTACAAGATAAAGACTCCAGAGGCATCTGCAGGATGAAGGACTTTGGTCAAAATGATGACAGCAGCGTTGCCCTGTTGTGATGAAAGCTCTGCCACTTTCCGTGTGGGCTGTCATGTATAAAAGAGGTGGACCTTGTGTTATGATGGAATTATGCTTCTTTCATCCTTTGCTGCCATCTCCCGTCCCCCACCCCACCCCACTGCCTGGGGATATCTCCGAAAGATTCCTTGGAGGCTGTCTCAACTGCTGGTGACTTTACAGACACATCCGTGTAATTTTCTTGGCAACAATATAGAAGTGGTTTGCCCTTGCCTTCTTTTGAGATGTGTTTGTGACTTCCCAGTCTAGCCTACAGCCCTGGGATTCCTGAACTCCCATCTAAGAACTAATCAAGTATGACCCTGCTCACCTGGTTTGGAATCAGCTGTGGTGACACATGGTGGATCCAGCCATTCAGGGATGACATTAGCTTCTTCTCCACCTTGAAAACAACAACAACATTTTAGTAGCTAGCTTCATCTCTGGATTTTATCTTGGCCCAAAATTTCACCTCCCTCTCTTGCCACTGGCAAATCAGAGCTAGCATGGCTTCTGGCCAAAGGAGGTTGTCCCTGTTCTACTGCCCTCTGGTCATAGCTGCATAGCTCACTCTTGAGCTTGCTAACCTGATGGAGCACCATTAAGTCACACAGACTCTAGGTAGGCATTAGTCTCCTCCCAGGTGCTAGGAACCATCTCAGGTAGAACAACTGCCACAACTTGCTAGGTTGCAGGACTCCCACTGAACTTGCTCAATGCTTCCAACTTTGCCCTGAGCTTTATACAGAGACATCCTTGCCAAACGTTGCCACTCCTGGAATCTCCTGTACCTTGAGCAACAGCCTAACATGAAGAATGGAGAAGAAAAACACTTTCAATTAGCTAGCATCAAGTCAGACCAAGCTTCATTTGTGTAATTGATTGAAGATGCAGGCAGGGCCAGTTGGAAGAGGACTTGGCAGGTCTACCATGGATTTTGCTTTTTGCCAAGGGCAAGACAAAGTTTTCCAGTTTATATTTCCCAAACAATAATGTGTGGTGGTTTGGGGAATATGCAAGTTTCAAAACCATTTTGTAAACTAAAAGCAGACCTACAGCAAAGATAAGTCTAAAATGTTTAGTCCTCAGCAGATCAACCACAATTATTGCTATTTCATAAGTTAAGTGAATTGAGGACAGCAGAACTACTCACAACATTTTTCTGATGTTCAGTCATAAAATATTGAGGGTCATTCAAAAGCTTTCCAGAAATTCTTCTTTCTCTTAAGCTTAAAACATGTGAAAAAAGATACTTTACATAGATTATGGTGGAGGACTTTTTTTTCCCCCCCAAAAATGTTCAATTTCTAAGGCCAAATCTGGATCCAGTTAGATGGAGCTGCGCTTCCCTCCCTCTGACGCACACTTAAAACAACAACAACTTTGTTGTGTTTCCTTTCACAGCATTTCCAGCAAGGAGCTGTCAGAACTGATTGAAAAGTTGCAGAAAAATGCTGACCAAGTTGAAAAGAACATTGTGGAAACGGACTCAAAAATGCAAAGTGTAAGTTGCGTTGTGAGTTTTTGAATAGTTAATTAAACTTGCTTAAAACAAGTATGTTCAGATATGAGTCATCTGGAACTCTCAGACTGTGACAAAAGGTTATGTTCCCCTCAGTGCAGATCTGGGTCTGTTCATGCACCATGCATTTCTTTTCCTTTCCTTATGTATGTCAGGGTTGATCCCAGTTTACAATTTCTAGGAGGATGTAATTTAAAAAATGCTGGTTTTTCAAGTTTGGGGTGATGTCTGTGGCCTTTTCCCCCCTCAACAGTATCCTCCTCACAACAATCCTGTGAGGGGGGAGTGAAAGAGAGAGGCCGAGCTCATGTATCATGCTAAGCCATCATGGTTTGTTTGATCATGGCTTAGCATGTTCTGTGCCCCCACCTGTTGTGATTTGTAATTTTTTTTGTTAATAATTTTACTGAAGTTTTTAATAAACGTAGTAAAAACGAATACAAACTAAACTAGAAGGAAAAAATGCAGAAAGTGCAGAAAAGTGAAAAAAAGAAAAAATAGAAGGGAAAAGAAAGACAAAAATAAAGACGTTTCCAACCTTCATCACACCGAGCATAAACTATTATACGAACTTTTCACCCTCTTTTAAAGTTACACGTCAAAAATATCTTCTCCCCATAGCTTTTTATCTATTGGCCATGGTTTGTAAATATTTTTAATGGCATACTGAGTGCATTAGTATGACTCACTGAACCATAAACTAGCAAAACGCATTTACTTCATTACACATTACATATTGTGCCATTCCAGTCCGTGTGGTTAGGTGAGGATTCAGTGTGTTGTGTGCACCCAGGAACTTGGGTTAACTGAGCAAGCCGTCATTAAGTTAACCTACGTATGTCATGCGGACATGTCCACTGAATCCAGTGAACTCTCTGTGATTTCATCCACGAAGCATGGTTAAAGAAGCTATGGTTTAGTGTGCTGTGTGAACTCTGCCAGTTTGTCTTCTGGGCACAATTAGTAAATGTGATCCTGCAGCATCTGATGCTTGCTTCAGCTAAGAGGGGTTGCATCTGGTCTATCACCATGAGAAAGTTATTTGCTCTCACTGAGGTCCTATAGATAAATCTGGAACATCATTTCTATGTCTGGGGCAGCGAATTTCATGGTATGTTCAGAACCACACACACACCACAGACACACACACACATCCCTCCTGGCCATGAAGACCACATGTTCCTCTTCTCTCTAATAAATCTTGTTAAAGAAAACTGTTTGGGGAGAAGTCACCAACACTCTGCAATTCTGAACTTCTCTTGATGAGGATGTTCTCAAAACCGGTGTCACATCCAACATCTCTTTGGGGGTGTGGGAGGAAGTGTGATTGTGTTGGCGTAGGCATGGGATAGAAAAACAGACCGAGCGGCTTAGAATGGTTCCAGAGGGACCAGATCTAATAGGGTGATTGAAAGAATTTCTACCTTTTTCCTCTTAAAGGATTTCCCCAGTAAGAATGTTAAAAAGCAACCAGAGAACCTGGGAATTACAAAAAAAAGAAAAAAAGAAAGGACAATCTCTGAATCTGTACTACAGTTTGAGTTTGAAGATGATGATGAGGAAGATGAAGTATTCTCTTCTGAAGAATGCTCAGTGGCTTAGGATCAATTCAGGCTTTACCCAAAAGCCCAAGAATTGTCCAAATATCTCTGTAATAGGAAGGTAGTTTCAAGCAAAGCTGGTTTTTGGAAGCTGAATGTCTTAAGGTTGAACAATTCTATTTTTTCAGCTGTTTTGACAATTCTATTGTTAGAGCTCTTAATGCTCCAGTAACCATGGGCAAAACCTTTGCTGTTTTATTCCATAATCTTTGTATTTCAGTTGTTGTATCCTGATATTTTACTATCTTTTCCAGTTCCTTTTGAGCTAAACTACTGTCATTTGGTATATCACATATATGAGTAAAACTTGCTTTTCTGCTACTACTGTGATATCCAGCATGTTGTGTCCTAGATGCTGGTCCATATCTCCATCTCCTCCTCCTCCTCCTCCTCCTCCTCCTCCTCCTCCTCCTCCTCCTCCTCCTCCTCCTCCTCCTCTTCCTCTTCTTCTTCTTCTTCTTCTTCCTCCTCCTCCTCCTCCCCCATCTCTCTCTCTCTCTCTTTCTCTCTTATTTTGATTTCATACCACTGTCCTTTCTATCCATAAATATTCACTTAAAATAAGACATAAACAATTAAAACCTGTAAATGTTTAGTGACACAACTCCTATAGAAATTCCTGATGTCCCTTCTGGAGACAGCAACTCTTTCATTAGGAGGGCTTCTGTTTCAAAGGCTCTTTTTAAAAAATTCTCACGTTGAGGACAAGAGAACAGAAGTGTACTGGGTTTATAAGAGTTTCCAGCATCAGTTTTTACCATGTCAGTTTGGGAGCTGGGACGAAAGTGCAGGGGATAATTTTATGCAGTTTTATTATGCCATTTTGTACAGCGGTTCCCCCATTGCTCATACATTCCAGGACCTGCACAAGGAAAAAAAATGGGGGGAGGGAGAAAGCAAAGCAACAACAGCCACAAAATTATACATATACAGGCTTCACACACACACACACACACACACACACATCTGCATAACACTCTTAATTTCACTGTAATTGTCTATAAACAAGTCTTTCATAAGTCAAAAACATCAGATCCTCAATCCACTAAGTAATTGGGGCCATGTATTTATTATAATTTAGATTTCTAAGGATACCCAACTCCACAACATATCTGTGCAGCATAAAAATTAAACATTTGCCTTTCCAGTGTTGAACTACTCTTTTAGCAATAAGAACAGCATGCAAATTCATTTCCGTTGCCTAGCTGTCAACTTCCATGTCAGGAGTATATAGTTCATAAGAATATGGACTTCTGACAATATTAAACTTTGTCTCAGAGTCAAATTAATTTACGTAAGTCCTTCTTCCAAGCGCATGATAATGCAAAAAGATACGTTTTAATGAAGCATTCTTCTCATTGCATCTCTAACATCATGGTGATTTCTAGGACCTGCACAAACTTAAGGCTGGACAGCCCACACAATACCAGGACTTCACTGCAGATAAGTTGATTGAATCTGACAAACTCCTCTATGTTCTGGACGGGGACGCAGCCATCGCTCGCCACATGAAACACCCTCAGGGGGACATGATCACGGAAGAGTGAGTGGGGATGTTAGCACAGGTCACATTGACCAGATACCTGTGTTACTTTTCATCATATGTCTCTGCATTCCTCTCTAGTTTCAAAACAATGCCTGCAAATTATCCAAGTCAAACATGTTTTTCATTTTTAAAAAAATACTGAATTCGAAACGCCCGTTGATACTATTCTCGAACAAAAATTGTGCTGAAACGCTGGGGGACTACAGAGGTTGGTGAGTTCATTTATGGAGCTTCTTTTGTGTTGAACCCAGTTCTAGATGACTTCATGGAAACATGCATATTGTTTTCTCAGCAATTACATGGAATAATTTGCCACTGCTTTTTTATGGGATTTGTTTTTATTGTGCCCTGGTGTCACCTGTTGCCTTGGTCTTCCGTTTAAGCACTTCTGACCCCACTTAGCTTTTTGAGATTGTCAAAAAGTCAAGTAGATGCTGCCATCTAGGTGGGCATGTTCTTTGATCTGTAGATATGAAACCTTGGCCCAGGGAAACCTGCATGCTGTTTCTGCACATTCAGATGCAGAAAATGATCAGTAGGAAAGAACTGTGGTTGTCCTGTCCTGCTGTCAGCTTCTCTGAGGGCCAGGCTACACATTACACTCAATACTTCCCCCCCCCCTTTCTATATATTATGCCCATTTTTAAGAAAGAAAATGTAAATAGCAGCTGGTGAATTCTACCCTTTTTCTTCTACTGTATGTAATTATTAGGATTGCAGTCCTGGTCTAACAATATTCTCTTTTGAAGCTGCTCTTTGCATTGAGGGAGCTCTTCCATCAAGGTTTATGGAAATTGTAGCTTCAGAATGGGGCAAGTGAGGCAGAAGTCTCCAGTTTGGGCAAAATCAAGTATTATAATGGAGTACATGTAAGAAGGTTGAAGTCGAAGTGTCATGTAAAAAAACAGGCAAGAACTCTAGTTTTTTCTTCCTTTTCTTCAGTATCCGGCAATTAAAGGAAAGAATCAACAACTTGCGAGGGAAACATGACCAGATTTACAATTTCACCCCACAGGAGATTGAACCTCAGGTCAACTGGTGCTCAGCAATTGAAGAGAAGCAGGTAGGGCATCTCCAAATCAGGAAACATTGGTGTAGTTTTCTTGGGGTGGCCTTCTTCATTCGGAGACATGGACTTGGAGGCCCTCTTGGGTCTGGAGGGAACCCTTCTGCCTAACTCCCTTCAATTAGAAATGTAGTCCAAGAGGAAATGAGCTGGGCTGGACTGTTTCCCCTAAATGCTGCTTAAAGGGAGACTTTTTTTGAAAAATTAAATCAGTTTTCCCTGAGCTGGTACCTTTCAGGTATATTGGAGCACAACTCCTGGCTGGGAGTGAGAGGAATTGAATTAATCTGGAGGACACCAGCTTGGGAATGATCAGATTCAATTGTTCAAATCCCCTCCCCAGCTTTTTTTAATGGCTATGCAAGAGGCAGATATGGGAGAGCTTAGAAGTAGGATCAGGATAAGCGGTATATGGAATACTTAGCCTTCTTCCATCTTCCCTGCCATGTTATCCTTGAAAATTGCCCTTCACCAAAATGTTAGTCTCCTTGGGAAAGATACCTACCCACTATTTACAATCCCAATGCATGTCCATTGCATTCATGGAGACTAGCATTAAGCTGACTTGTCCTTTTCTTCTTTGTAAAACGGGGAACATTACAACTGGACTCTGGGGCCTACAGTGGCACAGTCCACAGCCCTATTTCTAGATTTTTGTGCTGGCATTCTTCTACCTAGAACCACTTTATCCTCCAGATAGTACGATCGCCATCATAATTTGGTAGGGAGATGGAGTCTCACTTTAGGCCAGAAATGAGCAACCTGCAGGCCTTAGCCTTGTGGGCCACCAGATCTAATTTTACAGCTCCTTGAAATGGTCTTCTGAAAGTTGGTGACAAATGGCCTTGACTCTTTCCACTTTTCAGCACTTACCATAATAAAGGTGTAAGAGTTGTGGACCAGGGGAGAACTTCTATCAGTTCCCAAACTGCAGCAGGCTTTGTGTGGACCACTGAGGGGTCACATTCTGTTTGGGGCCAGAACCTCTTTGTTGAAAGGGGACAGTGGGTACCTTAAGTATCTGTAAGGCTTCTGACAATCAATCTAAATCTATGGAAATCACGATCAGTAGATCCAACCATGCTTGGAAGGTTCTACTAAACATGAGATGCCACTGGTCTGACTTGCTATGAGGCACCATCTTGGTGTCCAGATTCTTAGTGTGCCTGGGCTCCTGGGGCTGTGGGAAATGATGGCCTTACTACCTTTCCTTTGCCCTCTTTCCCAAGGAAATCTTGAACAGCAGAGGCTTTGGCACAGACCTGCCATCAGTCAACGGTCAGGTAGAGGAGCACAACATCTTCCACAATGAGGTGATGGCTCTTGGACCACATATCACCAAAGAAGGTGAAAAGGTATCCTTCCTGTTTCTTTGGTCTTCGATGAGTTGGAGGAGTGGGGGGGAAGCAACAGCAGTCTTTATGTGCTGCAGGATAAATCCAGCATGTGCAATTTTCTCCCATTTTGGGGAAGCTGTGCCTGTTGAGTTTGTGTCTGGAGCGCATCAGCTGAAGGCACAGGAACTTCTGCAATCAACGATTTTCCTAAAAAGTGATTTAAACAAATGTTTCAGGCTTATCTAGTTTCTGTGATTTTGTATTTTATTAATTTGTTTATTTTATTTTTTCATTCATTCATTCAATTTGTATGGCCAGCCATCTCAATAAACGACTCTGGGTGGCCTTACAAATAATGAGTTTAAATAAGGATCGCAGAAGTTATCTTTTGTCTTCTCAACTCAAATCCTCTTCTACTCTACATAGAAGTTGGCAACATGGTACTTTCTGGGGTTTGGACTTTTATTCCCATCAATCTCAGGCAATATGTTAGTGGAAAGGTTTGTGGGAGTTTATTTATTTATTTAAGCAATTTATGTGGCCACCCAACTCATTCACAGTGACTCCTGATGGCTTACAGGAACAAAAATCCCAAATACAAAACCCACTCAACCCCCCACCCCACTCCCTGGTGACCACAATACATTTATACTAGCCATTTGATGGGCTCCAGGTTAATCTGGGATCCCCAGGCCCACTGGCAAAACCATGTCTTCAGGGCCTTGTGGAAGAGCATCAAGGTGGTGGCCAGTATTATCTCTGCGGGGATGATGTTCCACAGGGAGGGAGCCACCATGGAGAAGGCCCTTCTTCTCAGTCCAACTAGATGGACCTCCTTAATGGGTGGACCAGTAACATACCCTGCCTCCCCGATCTGGTGGGTCAGGCAGATGAAACTGGGAAAAGGCAGTCCTTCAAATAACCTTTGTAGTCCAAAGGTTGTTCTGTCCCCTGCCGCTTGTTAAATTGCTGTCTTCTGCAACAGCAAAGATTCATAAGGCCCACAGAGCTTTGAACAGCCAGGTAGTTGTGGAAAATCTTGCAGGGTTGCTGTGAAATGAGCATTTATAATGCTCTCCTTGGAGAAACTCACTCAAAGATAAGTTTCTTCTTCTTCTGGGAAATAGATGGGATCAAAGTGTAACTCATTATTAGTACATTTTTTAAACATGTGATTATTCTCAGATATTCCATGCATGCTTATCTGGGAAGCATGAATGGTCAGTGTAGAGCAGTGTTTCTCAACCTTGGCCACTTTAAGAAGGGTGGACTTCAACTCCCAGAATTCCCCACCCAGAATTCTGGGAGTTGAAGTCCACCCATCTTAAAGTGGCTAAGGTTGAGAAACACTGGTGTAGAGAGTAAGGAGCACAGCCTTGATGGAGATAGGCAGGAACCGTTACCTAGGTGAAAGGGGCTGAAACATTTTTTAAGTCCAAAACAACACAATAACGTTTGAAAGAAGCTCAGGCAGACACCTCCCTAATTCATTGTAAGTGTATAAGAAGGAGGAGGAGGTAGACCAAGATCAGATTGGCAAGATTCTATTTGTTGTAGCCAATCTTAATTAAAGTAGTTCTACTCTTTCTGTGGAGTTGGTTTCCTGGTCTGGTCTACCTAGAGGGGCTGACATCAAGTATGTTCATCTATCTGGTGCCCTCCAGAGATGTTAGAGTTAAAATTCCCAGAATTCCTGTACGCTTTAGCTAGGAGTTATCCCATCAACTGGGCACCCATCTATGGAGGCTCCAGTGAAGTGGCCAGATGCTTAACTGTGATGCATTTACTATAAAAATATGGTCCCCCTGGGTTTTCTTTTGAGGCTGGTCTTTTTTCTTTCCAGGAGTATTCAAGTGAGCTTCAGATGAAATACCAGAAACTGCTGGTAAGACTCTTTTTTTTATAAACAGATGTGTGTATTTATGGCACATCTGAATGAATCAGATGAAATGAGAAAACATGCCTAGGGCAGAGGGTACATAGAAGATGCATTGTGTAGTGTCAAGAAGACAGAATTCCCCAGGAATAAAATTCTTGGGATAAGGAGAAGGAACATGCTTTCTGGAAGTCAGGTCAACATCACATCTGGAATATAAAAAATGAAACTTTCAGGTTGAACTTGGGATATTTGCAGTTCAAATTCTTGTATTCTCCTGGGGAATGGACTAGATGGGGAGAATGGCAAGGAGAGGCCGTAAAACAGCTTTCTGCAACCTGTGTTGGATTATAATTCCCAGAATTCTCAGATTTGAATTTGTCCATCACATCAAATCTGGTGGGGTGCCGGGGTGGGGGAATGCTGCCATAAAGGAAAAGGTAGCAAGGAGAAGAGACTAAATGTATGCTGAAAATAATTCAGGCTTTGTTGAATACAGGGTATAGTCAATAAGAATCAGCCAAGAAACTTGACCCAAAGCCATTTTAGGAAGCTAAAAGAACCGTTCACTTCTTGGGGTGAACAGATTTTGTTTTTTTGTGCTAGCTGGAAAATTTGACCTCAGCTGCGGGAGGGGGGTTGCACAAGTTGGATCCATCAACAGGCAATCAGCTCTAAAACTCCTGGATTTTGCCATCTGGAGAAAGGGATGGCTCTTCCAAAAAGGCTGCTTTGTTTTTTCTGGAGCTGTCTTTTGCATCTTTCAAACCTGACACTTGCCAAATGCTCTTTCTGCTTGCAGTCGGAATCCCAACGAAGGCAGGAGAACCTGAACTTACTGCAAGATTTTATGCAGCGCTGCACCAATAAGCTCTTCTGGTTAGATCAGCAGGCTAAGGACAGGTTGCAGTTTGACTGGAGTGACCAAAACCTTGACTATCCTACCCGCCGTCGCCAGTATGAAGTGAGTCTTTCTCTTGACAACATCTTTCCCCTAAAAACTCACAGGAGGGCAGTTCAACATTGAACACTGGAATGCACAGAATAACTTTTGGCCTGCAAATTTTAGCTAGGTCCAAAATTGGAGCTGAAGCTGCATATTAAAAGAGGTACATGGTTTCTTCCAGATGTTATAGGTGGGAATGCTTGAGCAATTCAGTTTTGCACTTCTCAAATTAAGTTGCATGTTAGACTTCCACTTCCATGACCGACTATCATTTGATGTTGTGAGAACAATGCTAAGGGAATTTCCATCTCTTGTTTTTGGACCACCTACAAGGAGAGTTGCAACCTGGTATTTCTGTGGTTGGTTATCTTAGGTTTCTTCACATTGTCAACCTTTATTGTTCAAGTACTATCCAAGCCCAACCTTGCTTAGCTTTCAATCCCAGAGAAGATCAACCAGATTCTGCCACCTTCTGAGATGAATAAGAACTCTGGTTCTCTCAAAACCAGTCAACTTTATTCTGTGGTATCAAGAGGTATCTTCTTTAACTTCTGGTGCTGATAAAATTGTACACTCTAATTAATTAAAAGCTGAAGTGAAAGATTTCAAAACTTCTCTCAGCTGCAGGGCAGGAGAGGAGGAGATGGGAGTGCCTAAGATCAAGAAAGAGCTAGGCTCACTCATCTATTGCTAAACCCTTGTTTAGGATAGTGATGAACACAGTCATTGACTAAACACCATTGCTGTTGAAGAACTAAAATATTGCAATACTATTCTGTTAAAGCTAAGAGTTGAGAAACTCAGTCCAGCCAAAACTCAGATTCTTCCACCCCCAACACGTGTAAACCCACTAGGCTGGATGATATTAAGAAGCCCTGTGGACTGGAGGGAAGATCTCTCAGGCTGCATTTGACCCTTTTCTTTGCATTGACCTACCTTACTTTGATATCAGTATTACCTTTCCAAATATATTTTTGTGCAGATGGAGCTTCTGTTGGGCTGTTTTCAAAACATTGGGCAAATAAAGCTTACTTGAAGTAGCTTTCTAGAAATAGCTATGGGGATTCAAGTGAAACTTGAACTATGTTATTTCACTTAGATGGCTTTCCTTCAGTTATGGATGTCACAAAGGGAACAGTGGCTATTCTATAGTGTAGGACGTTCCTTTTGAACCTGCATAAATGTTCTTTCTTTTTTGCTTCCCATCCTTTAACTCAACTTGTAACTAGACAAACCAGAGTTTCATATTGTTTGTCTGTTTCCTCATTCCTTCCCTTTTCCTTAGAATTTCATAAATAGGAAATTGGAAGAGAAAGAGGCAGCCATCAACAAACTGCATGAAGATGGTAATAAACTCCTGTCTGAACATCATCCTGGAAAGATCCCCATTGAGGTAAGTTTGGTTCGAAGATGTCCGTATTAGAAAAGTTGTCCCAATGTGAGAGGTCATCCTCACTGACTCCCAGTTCATGTCTTATTTTGGGCATCAACTATTATTGTCCTGAGGTCTACTCTCTACTCATTTGTAGGCTCACATGGAGGCTGTCCACGCTGACTGGAAAGAATATCTCAATCTACTCATTTGTGAGGAGAGCCACCTGAAGTTCATGGAGGACTATCACCAGGTACTACTTTGAAGCCAAGGACTAGTCAGTGAAATCTGCAGCAAGATGGTACCTCTCTCCTGGGAGTTCTACAAAAACTAACCAGGTTGAGAGTTGAATCTTAACAAGACAGTATCTTCTCATTCTCCTGAGGATAGGAATTTGGTTTTAGGAAGCACGTAGCAGATCACGTTGGATCCCAAGACTTTGCCAACACTTCCTGTTCTGCATCATCTTGCTACTTGAGATAGATGCTTCATGATATGGCTTGCCCTGTTGCTCAGTAGGAGAACCCTTGATGTGCATGCTAAAGATATTGTACCTCATCTGTAGCATCTCAAGGCAGGGTGAAAAGCACCTCCTTGAAGTGCTACAAAGCTGCTTATTAGTGTCAATAATACTGAATCCTATGTTACAGTATCATGATTAAATCCAACCAAAAGAGGGGCAGAAAGGAACATAATGGTTCCATGATCATTGATTAAGTCCACCATTGTTCTTTCTGTACTTGATTTCAGTGAATTTATTCTGTACTCATATTGTAAGTATGAGTTTCAACTTTTTCAAGATTGCACCTGACCTGAACAGCAGATCAGGGGCCGCTCTTCAAAAATAATGGATGGGGCAAGATAGAAACTAAATTTGGTTTCATTTAATTAAAATGGACATAGGTATGTTTCCTCTCTCCAGCCACACATTTAATGATTCTCCTCCTATAATGTTTACAATTGCAGTTGGGTAACAACTTTTGGAAGGTCAAGGTTTTGGGGTCTCCATATGGTTCTGAGGCCTCAAGTCATGATCTTCTATTACAGAAGTCCATTTGGGTGCATAAGTGTGCACAGGAAGTAGGAGAGAATTTCCAGGTGCGCCATCACTTTGGGGATATTCTTCTTACCTAGCAAAACCAAATCTGCCCTGTCTCATTTGCAAGGGAGGTACAGGGAGGAGGCCACCCTCGGATCCCGCTAGTAAACAAACCTGACAGACAGTTTGTCTAGTGCAGCTTTGCGTGAAGGTTGTAGAGGCAGGTCAGGTGGTGTAGCTTGACTGCTTGCATAGCAAACAGCTGGAGGAGCTGGTGGGAAAACAATCTTGTCAGACAAGTTCTTCTCCCAAACCTCTCCTGTGCTGCTAGGAGTAACAGATGAAGCAAGATTCTGCTTTTTGAAGGTGGTTTAGTTGAAGTTTCTTAGGCAGAGAAAGAAACCTATGGACTTCCTGGTCCATAGACATGTTCTGCCTAGTCTAAAGTGTTCATTCGGTCTGTTTTGCTCTAAGTGCTGAGTTTCCCATTGGTTAGTCAGCCCTGAACATTGTTTCTCTCCTTAGCCAGAGCAAGATGCCTCCACTTTCTCTAATACAAAAGGCTGACCTGCAACCATGGGGACCACTTTCAAGTCATGTTTTAATGTGCAAGGGC
Organism: Python bivittatus; assembly: GCF_059951505.1. NCBI lineage: Eukaryota > Metazoa > Chordata > Lepidosauria > Squamata > Pythonidae > Python > Python bivittatus. The sequence continues at coordinate 6,988,422 of NW_028277031.1, forward strand.
GTGGCTTTGTCCCAAGGTCAACCACATGAATGGAATGGCAAGGCTTTTAAGACTTGCACAGAATTGAGATGGAGAAGCTTTTCACACAGACAGGGGAAAAAGGAATAGCTGCGTGTGGCAATTTAGCGTAATTGAATTGCATTCAAAGCCAAGGGCTCCAGGGGCAGGGTGGAGAGACGGATGGATGGATGGATGGATGGATGGATGGATGGATGGATGGATGGAAGGAGGGAAGGAGGGAAGGAGGGAAGGAGGGTAGGTAGGTAGGTAGGTAGGTAGATAGGTCCCAGGACCACCCACAGGGTGTATCTTCCCTTCCCTTCCCTTCCCTTCCCTTCCCTTCCCTTCCCTTCCCTTCCCTTCCCTTCCCTTCCCTTCCCTTCCCTTCCCGTCCCTTCCCTTCCCTTCCCTTCCCTTCCCTTCCCTTCCCTTCCCTTCCCAGTTTATCAGCCATTCTCAGGTTTTCAGTGGTGCCACCTTTTCATCTCTTCCCTCTCAGGAATGACTGGTTATAAAAAGGAAGGGGGATTTAACTTTTTCTTCTCTCTCCCTGCAGTTCCAAAAAGATGCAAAGGATGCACAGGACCTTCTCAGAAAAGTAGATACAGATCTGGACCAGAAATATAGCCCAGATTTCAAAGACCGGTACCAGATTGAATCTTTGTTGCATGAGTTGGAGGCAAGTATTTATGGAGGAGAACTGAGAGATATTACTTTGACAAGCTTGGAGGACGGAGGTCAGTGAGAGGAAGGAGAACATCTTGATTGCACATGGCACCCTCATGGAGGGTGGCAGACCCTTGTGTTGGGGCAGGAGGAGCAGAAAGCTGCTACCAAAGCAGACATATAGCCATGCATTCCCCCAATGAGTCCAGCTTCTGGCTTAAGTATGCCTTGACCAGAATAAAGTTGGAAAAAATGGAGTGAAACAGCAGCAGTTTGGGGGAGGCGGATCTGATCCATGGGTTCCAAGCCACCAAGAATCTATGCGGCACACTGAGCTATGATTGTCTAGTGTGCAACCCCTTTTTGAATACATTCCTTTTTATCCTGGATGGTCTGCATCTTCTAAGCCAAGCTATGCAGAGGTCAAGATATCATTTCATTCAGTTTGTCCCTCCAGCAACAAGGCCAAAGAGAATTTGCTGTCCACCCCACTTAAGAGAAATGGCATATGTCCTCTTCTCTGAAAATGAGTCTGCAGTCATTGTCTCCAAGTTATTGTCCCCTTGGAGTGTAGCACTACAACACTCTCATCCTTGACCAATGTGGAAATCGTCCATGCTGGACTGAGATGTGATGGGCTTGTGGTCCAATTCATCACACAGAAGATGGTCCAAACAGGTTCTTCCTTTGCTCCAGAGCACAGGACAGAACACAATGGATGAAAGTTACAAGACAGCAGAGTCTGAATGTGTGTTAGATCTTCCTGAAAGGAAGAGCAATTGGACAGTGGAATCATTTTCCCAGCAAGATGACACCATTTTCATGGAAGTATTCAAGCAGAAGATGGAAATCCACCAATTGGGGATGCTTTGCTTTAGATTGCTACCTTAAGCAGGGAGATGGGCTGCATGGTCCCTTTCAATTCTGGGATTCTGGGATCTCAAGGGAAGATCTCGCTTGGATCTAGAATTAATGTTGATCTTTAATTCTTTTAATAATTATTATTATTGAATTAAATTCATTCATTCTGATTTTATTGTTCGTATGTCTCGTGTTGCTGGAGTTGGGTGGCCTAGAAATGAGAGAGCAAGAGAGATTTTCTGAGTTTAATCACACAGATTGTTTCTCTCCTCCCCCATGGACCCATTCTGGAGATACTTAGCCTACAAACACATGTATTTTGTTCACAACAGGTGTGTCAGGTGGATACAACTCTCTAATTAGCTCACGTTGCCTCCCACCAACTTCCTATCAATCACCGTAGTGCCGGGAATAATTCTCTTCTCTCCACCTTGCTTTACAGCAGAAATTAGGGAAATTGGGACCTACTGAGAGATCTGTCTGATATACATCATATCAGCAGAAACACTACAGTGGGGTTCTCCCAATGCCCTGCGCTGTGATGTACTTGTGGGAGTCCCCACACAGTGCTGAGTCCTAATGGATGGGAATCACCATCAGGGGAAGCGGAAAGGAGAGGGACCCCATTATACCAGATCAACCACAAATTATAATAATGGATATAATAATGAATTTATACCTTAGCGTTCTAGGTCAACCAGTCTGGTCCTGGTGCTCCTCCTGTCCTAAATTTTGGGAAGAAAGTTGGAGTAGCCAGGCATGAATTTTACTATGGGTTTTACATTTAGTTCTAGTTCTGAAGTCCCAGGGTTCAGAATGATGTAATTCTAAGACAAATCATTTACATCAACGTCTCTGATGGATCTTGGGACTGAATAGCCCAGTAGTTTACACAACCTTGACATCTGCCCACTCCTGGGGTCAAAGGCCCACCACATAGAGGTTGGTTTGGGTCAAACCAAACTTGGATATAAGTGTCTCTGTGTTCCTCTAGCTGCTCCATCTCAATCTTCCCCTTCCCTGCTGAGCCTAGAATCTTTGCTTGCTTCTCTTTCAGGACCAAGAAAAGGCTTTGGATAAGTATGAAGATGTGATCAGCTCCTTACAAAAGCGCAGTCAGCAGGTTCTTCCACTGAAGTATCGACGAGAACCTCCCCTTAAGCCCATCCCTGTGGAGGCACTTTGCGACTATGAAAATGAGCAGGTAAGAGAACCTGGTCCTCTGGCTCTGCACACACATCCACCTGCAGTGGGACGTGCCTTGCAGATGCATCCACAACAGCAATTGACACTGGAGACTGACTGCTGGTGGCATCACAGACACTTTGTCAAAGTGTCGCGGGGCAGCATGCTCATATAACCAGTTAGGTTGTGACATGCTACATTAACTTGACCCCTAACGAATGCCGATTAAAGGAGATGGGAGTTGTGGTCTGTCACATCTGAAGGACCACCGGTTGACCTTCATTAAGGTTCTTCTTTTCATTATTTTTGCCATACATTTCTTAAATCATTTATATTTTTGTTCTTTGTTTACTAGACCCCTGCATAATGTGAATAGAAACACTGCCCTGTCCAGTAACTCATTTGCTTTGCAAATGGGCTCTTTGTATATTATTTGATTGATAGACTATATTTTTAGAGCACTGGATGCAGATTCCCAGATGGAGGAGTACAAAGATAGCCCTGACAGCTTTCAAGATTCTGTTATGATAACCAGTATCAAAAAAGAAGAGTTCTATATTTCTTGAGGTGTCTGTTTCCCACCTGGTCTACCTTAACTTCCTACCTCCTACCTGACATCAATCTTGAAGGCCTGAGAGCATTTCTCTTTCCCTCCCTCTTGTACCACAGAGAGTCAAGATGCTGCAACCTTGAGTTTCTTCCTCACCCTTTCCTATCTTTCCGGGCTAAGTTCATGTTTTCCTAATGGCTGCCCCATATCTTCTTCAAGGCTATCTCTGTACTCCTCTACACCAGCTCAGTTTTGCTGGAATTTTGCATGATTGAGGATTACAAGCAGAAGCCATTCCCCTTCCTTGTTACAAAAGAACCAGGACTGGATATAGGCTGTTTTTTACACAAACCTGAGCTATGATTTATCCACATCCCAAGAGGCTGCAAGGATCGGGGACAGAGGGTTGGAACAGACAACAGATTTATACCAAAGCTTTTCTGTCTCAGTGCCAGGTCTCACGTGGTTACCGATACACTCTGCACAAGAACAATGGAGACCTCTGGGAAATCACCGACAGCGGAGGAAATGTAGTCCGTGCCCCTGGGGTCTGTTTCATGATTCCTCCCACTGATCCTGAATCACTCGCCTTTGCTGACAAGTAAGAATTTCTTGACCTAGCTTGCATCCACACAAGCCAAAGGTGAAGTGTGTGGATGGCTTCCATGATGGTTCAGGCAAGGGCCTTTCTTCCTCCTGTCCAATTCTCACATTCTTTCCAAGCCCATGAGTGTTCTTTGCCCAACTGGTTCTATGTCCTTTCATTCTACAGCATTGCTGGCCAATATCAGTGTGTGAAACAGAAAACTGCTGGCACAAAGCATCTTCTGCAGGAGCGCTACAATAGCCTGAAGGCAGAGGGCATTGGAGGTGGGTGCACCATAAGATGTGTAAGGAGAGCATGGGTCCCACTCACAATGGAACCATGCTCTCAGTTCTTCTGTTATTCTTGGTAAGCATGGAGGCACAACCAACTGAAAGACAACTTAGGGTTCTTCTGGCTCACGGTCAGGTTCTGTGCTGAAAAACCCAACAATTCTGCCACCTCCAACTGCAGTTCTGTGATAGCTCTAAGTTATCAAGGGTGAATGTATATGTTCAGGTCCAAACAACACATTACACTTAATGCATAGTATGTAGTTACGTTTTCTTTTTGGATAATTGCAGAGAGTGAAGTAGGGAAGGGACAGCAATATTTGGAGGAAAAACTTAGACCATCCCATCGTAACATTCTTGGAATGAAAGTTTTGCTCTTTTCCTGGCTAGAAAACTTAGAAGAAAGGTCCAACTTGAGCTGAAGGGATCTTCTAACCCCACCCCTGTCTCCCTTTATGTGGCTACCCTGTTTTTTTGTAGTTCAGATATATTCCTATTCTTAAACTGGCAGGGTGGGGGAGGGACATTTCCTGTACCAAACCCATCTTCCTTTTTCCCCAATTGATTACCCAGAATTGAAATATGATGAACCAAACCCGTGACATTGTGACATGCCAGCAGGCCTTGATGATTGGGAAAGGGGGGTGTGGACCATTCTTTGCCCCCTTCCAGAAACTTGTTGCAAACTATTTTTCCCCCAAACTTCCTCTTTCTGTTCCAGATGTGGCATCTGTACAGGGACGGCAACTGCTGGCGGAGCTGGAGAAGGTGAACAGTGAGCTAGATAAGCAGGAGAAGGCCATCACTGCAAACCTTCGTCCTCCTCTAGAGCAAAGTAGGGCGGTGCAAGATAGTGCGGAGCGCTCCAAGGACCTTAAGGTAAAGGCAGCTGAGGTCAGGGAAACGTCTGCGCAGACCTCTCCCCACCCCCACCCCCACGGGATTGATGAGAGTACCAATATTTGCAAATGCTTTGGTACACTGGATATGAAAAAAAATGATACTTTTTTGGAGCAAAGCTGAACAGACTGTAGCAGAAGACAGGTGAGAGGTGGGCTGTGTGGCTGTAAGGAAGCAAAGAATCCAGAAAATGGCAATTAGACTTGGGCTAAGCCAAGGTGGGACAGAACCTGAGATAAGCAGGACAGAAGCATTAATCTTTCGTTCAATTGCAGACTTGAGTAGGACAGTACCATGGAGACCTTCCCCAGCTGGTTAGGACATTATAGTGGTACTGCCCTGATCACTATTCATTGGCATATCTCACCTTTCCCCTTCCAAAACACCTCTGCAGAATGTTACCAATGTGATCCGGCGCATTGAGCCAGAGAAAAACTGCAAGATACAGGAATGTGAAGTCTTCATCGAGTCGATGCCTGATGCCAGTGGTACCACCTTGGTGAAGAACAAAGTAGAAGAGACAAACAACAAGTACAACTGGGTTGTCCAACTTCTCAGTGCTGCTCAAGAGAAGTAAGTGCCTGTCCTCTCCTGCTGTTTCTCCAAGACAAGAATTCACTTGGTGCCTCCGAATCCAGGTCTTTTCCTCTCCATGTCTTTCTGACACATTGGCCTGCTATCTTTGAGGACTTTGCAAGCTCTTTTGATGGCATGTGTGCTTTGGGGAGAAGATGCCACAGCTCATCAGCAGAACCTTTGTTGTTGCGCATAGAATGTCACAGTTTCCATCCCTAGTATTTTTGGGTTGGATGGGAGAAGCTTCACCAGAGCTGCTTCTCATGTACCATGTAGGGACCAACCTTTTCCAACCTGGCACATTCCAGATATGATAGGCTATTACATCATTCCCACTCAGGAGCTGGAGTCCAATCCATCTAGAGAGGAACGGTTGGGAAAGGCTGGTGGAGGCTGTAGTGAACAACCTGATTTGCATACAGAATGGCCCAGTTTGCATGATGTGCTTGACTGGGCCAAGGTGGGAGACTAATGTGTCATATGAACATTCTGATCTAACCAGCCATGACATGATGGGGGTAAGCTTTTGGAATGTATTCCCCCATTAGATGTGTGTGAACAAGACTAAGAGGCTTAATAGACCATTAACCTTCTATGCCAGCTTTCAAGACAGAGGCAAAGTCCTGGAGAGGGCCTACAACAATGATTGGTCTAGGAATTCCATTATTTTTCCATTTCATCCCCCCATAGCAACACGGAGGAAAGGGAAGGGGCAGAAAGGAATAGCAAGGCCCCACTATATCATAAGGACACCAACCTGGGCCACTATGGTTTATTTTTTTAATTTTGTTTGTTGAAATGGGAAAAAAAAGGGCAGGATGTAACTCTCCTTTGTAAAGGCAAGAAGGGTGTAGCAAATGATGCAACATGAGTGATTGGGACACCCACAAGTTGCCCTGGGTCTGAACATGTGCAGTGACTCCTGAACTGCAAATCTGGAAGAGCAGTTTTAATCAGTGGACTTAACTCCAATCTAGATGGACCAGTTGTTAGACTCCATAGAAGATGAGGTTCTTGGTTCCTGTGATTATGAAAAACTGGGGACCATAGGGTGGGCGATGCAGAGTCAGGACATAGCTCAGCTGTAATCCATCTGCTCTGCAACTCTTGAACGATGAAACAAGCAGTGTGAGGTCATGATGCTCCCCGTTCATGCTTCACTGCAATGTTGCATGTTGAGACACACATTTCATTGCTTGATTCCTCACCCATGCAGGACCTTGTTCAATCCCATCTCTCCAGTGGAAAGGATCTTGTAGCGGAAGATCCTAAGATAAACAGCCCTGAACTAATGACAAAAGCAGCCTTGCCTATTCTTGCAAAAGCCCAACCATAACCCCAAAGCTTGTTGGTTGAAACAGATTTCCTTTAATAACATTTAATACCTTTTATGTAATTGGTACTGAATTAGGTTAATCTACAGAAGAACAGCTGAGCTCTCAGACCTGGGACACAGTAGAAGTGAGTTAGATGCTAGTGATGCTGTGGAAAACGAGCAAGCTAGAAAGAAAAGCTCTTCAAGGGGAAGAAAGGGGGTGGTGGGTGGCCCCTTTAAGCCCTGTTCTTCCTCTGCTGGAAATTTGGCCCAAGGCCACTGCCTGAATTGAAAGTAAACCTTCTTCCTGAGCACGGATCTCTGAGTTTTCATAAGCATCTCTAGGATGAATGGAAGAATGTTACAGGAATTCCTGCAAGTGGACCTTTTAGAACCAAAATATGTCTGTATATGTTAGGCTGGGGATTGCTCGCAATCTTACAGTGTAACCATAAAGAGGCTGCTTTTTTCTCAAATATTGGTGTGGGGGGATGTATGTGTGTGTCAGGTGTTATGGGTTGCTTAATCGTCACTTGAATCCTTCTCAGTCAGAGAACTATGTCTTATATGGAGAGACAGAATGAATTTGCTGGAGTTCCTGATCTGTGACAGTCAGGTGGCCAGTGAGAAGAATGGGAGAAGCTGTCAGCCCTTTGAAGTAGGCCAAGTCAGGAAACAGACATCACAAGGATTATAGGAATGTTACTTGATTGTTGTGGGGTATCGTAACAGAATCTTTATGGTTGTAGGGTATCGTAACAGAATCCTGAACACCTGCCAGAATTTTCCTCTGTTCCCTTTTATCCTAAATAGAATCAAACTGGGGTTGTTTTGACTTTCTCATGCCTAGCCCTTTCTCAGGGCTGATACATCTTTTATTTTTCCTCCTGCACACTTTCACCAAGGTTATCTCTGCATTCCTCTACCCAAGCTTCCATTAGTGGTGAGAGTTGCAGGTTCTCAACATGCTTGTTAGAATAAAATAGTAAACTCTAGATGGGATGGACATTTATACATGTGCACACCGGCTTAACTGGGACTTCTAGCTGAAGGAGATGGGGTGAGAAGAAGAATGGACAATTCTGTCCACCTGTCCTTACAGGGTTGATGTTGCCAATCACCTTGAGAAGATCCTGCAGCAAGGGAGAGACCTGCTTTCTGGCTATGAGAACAAGCTGGCCATCGAAGACACAATTCCAGAGGATATTCATGCCCTGGAGCGCAAGAGGGAAGAATTGCTGGTGAGTGTCTGTGTCTGGGAGAGGAGGATTTGTTTCAAACACCAGAAGGAAGGAAACTATCTGGATCAATGAAGGAAATCTATTGAGGTTGGGTGGCTTAGTTCTTAGTTCAGAAACCTATAGGAGCTGAATGTGGAATGAAGCCTTCTTCATGCTGGTGTCCTTCAACTCCAAAGACAACATGGCCTTTTGAGATTATAGGAGTTGCAGCCCAACACAGTTGGAAGGCTGCAAGATGGAGCAGGCTTGTCTGGTTGTGTGTCTTTGTACATGTACATATATATACATTGCAAAGACCCTACAAATGAATCTCCTGTATCAATCAGCATTCAGCTTCTAATGTTCCCCTGGGCATCATTCTTCAGCTAAAGCGTGGAACAAAAGAAGATCCACATACCAGAAGGTGTTTTAATTTTCCTAGCTTTGTGTGACTCCTAGATCTGTATCTTAATTTATTATTTGATACATTTCTGCCTAACCTTTTCTTGGAAAGGCAGAGTACAACTGGCTGCAAGGTGGTGAATGCTTGTGAGATCCTCTGTGACTGGCTGGTGTCTGAGTAAACATGCATAAGAATTCATGTGTTTTTCACCATTGAGTTGAGTGGAAGTCACAGTCAGCTGAGGCTTCCATATAATTCATGTCTATTAAACATTTACTTACATCGTGGTGTTTTTGTTTGCTGCGGCCCCTTCAGCATGCATTCTCTTTTGTCTTCACCCACTTTGAGTGCAGTTTTCTACATGCCATAGAAGAGAGAAGGCCCTTGGCCGAAATAAAAGATTGTAAGAATTTTCTGCCCAGGAGTTTGCTAAGAGCTGTCCTCCTCTTCCTCCCAGGCTCTGCGTTCTGAACTCCAGGTCCATCAGCCGCTATTCAACGAGGCCCAGCAAGACTTGGAAAAGGCCAAGAGATGTTCCAGTACCTTGGCGAGCCAGTTCCACGAACACTGCCCAGATATTGAGCGCCAGGAAACTGAGCTCCATAAGCTCAACCAACGGTTTGGCAGCCTCAACAAGCAGTATGATTACAGGTCAGGATGAGGGTAGGGGGAAGTCAGGGGGTGATCAAGAGGGAACTGGGGGAAATGAGAGGATGGACTAACAAATGGGCAGGAGAAGGGAGCACCTGTTGAATAAGACACCAACATGTGTCCTCCCGTTTTCTAAATGTTTTCTTCTCCTATTTTGTTTTTCTGCCTCATTCTTAAGGTGCTTTAGAATGTCATGGATGTTGTATCCTCTGTGGTTGCAAGGTGGTGAAGTGGGTTATTAGCATTCACTGTGTGTTTCCCACTCCCTTCATGCGACTCTTCCTCTCACGCCTGCTTAGCTGCTTTGGTTCCTGACTTGGAAAAGCCCCATGAGTTCCTTCTTGATCTCTCCTTGGGATTTCATGGAATTGCATGAAGCTAGGGAGAGTGATGGAGCAATTATTATGCAGTGAAAGGCAGGACATTTATCTCTAGCCCATTTTGTAAGGAAGGCAAATCCCAGCTCTCCACACCCGTATTAAGAATGTCACAGAATTTTTCTGCAGGGGGTGGGGCTGAGGTTGTAGGAGAACAGCAAGGAAGAAAAGGCAGAAGAAAGTTTTGGCACGGTCGTAAGCTGAACCTTCATTCTTCTAGGATCTAGAGCTTTACCATAGGATGGTTGGGTAACAAATCTTCATGAAACAATGATAACTTAAAATTCATTGGAAGGCTGTTGACATTGGAAGGCTGATTCATTAAGGCTGTTGAGTTTCAAGGAATGAAGGTGAAGCTGCAACAATAGCTCTTCCAAACCAGTGGTGTGCCACCTCCCTTTCCAGATCCCAGGTCCTGCAGAAAGCAAAATCTGCCTATTCCAACTACCGCGCTGGCTATGAAGGACTGAGACATTTTTTTGAAAACATCCCCAACTATGAACCTCAAGAAACTGACCACCTCTCTCACGTGGAAGCCAAGCTGAAGAAACAACAGGTAATCAGACTGCTGGGAGGAACTGCAAAGATTGTACAGCACAACCCTGTGCAGTCTATTGCATTAAAAAAAACAACAACTGTTGCTGTGCCTTATATAGATCCTGGGTTCTAGCTGAGTGTTGTCAGCAAAGGTTAGAAGCAATTTCCAGTTTTTTCAGTCCGGACTTTTCCAAACACTTCCTGGAGAGGCCAGGAATTGAATTCTGGACCTTCTGCAGCCAAGCCACATGTTCTTCTGTTGAATGATGGCCCAAAGCTAGATACAGATCCTAAAGGGGGAAGCTTAAGCAACAATGATTGAAAGGAAGGGCAGGCATGTTCATATATCTATATTGACTGATTATGTGTGGTCAATTGGTGTTGACTCTTGGTGACCTATTTATTTATTTATTTATTTATTAAATTTATTTATTTATTTATTTATTAGATTTATATGCTGCCCATCTCCCCCAGAGGGTGACTCTGGGTGGCTCACAATTAAAATCCAAACAGTAAAAACAATGAAAATATAAATATCCATATTAAAATTAGCTAATAACAATTCTATATAAAAAGACTATATACAATTCAAGATGATGGTGGAGGGGAGCCGTGTCAATGATCCCACCAGCCAGTTCCAACTATGTGAGCCCCCATCAGGCCCCCAGGCCATCTGGCATAGCCATGTTTTCACACTTTTCCAGAAGGCCAGGAGAGTGAATAGAATTTCTCCAGGAGAATTGGTCCCTAACCTGGTCCTTCAGGTCTTCCAATGGTGCACCCATCACTATTGTTGGTTGTCTTCTTCTCTTCTTTCTTATATATCTGTATAGCAAGTTTTTAAAACGTGGTTGGGTTAGCACCATTTTTCTAAAGCGGAGGAATCTTGTGTCTGCACAGCTGAGAAGATGGAGAGATGGAGTGTTACAAACGCCACCTACTTTGGGCTATGGCTCCATCCACCATGAGCTGTTCCAAGCTGCCATTAACTTTTCCCATAAGTCAACGGCCCTTTATAGGGAAAGAGGACCCCTTCCCTGCCCCTATTCAAAGTAAGATGGTGGGGCCACCTGTCTCCAGCTCCTTAAAGGCTGTCCCCTTCCCTTGCTTTACAGTCCCTTTTGGAAGAAATTGCAAGCAAGGATAGAGAAGTTCACAGAGTCTCTGCAGAAGCTCAGCAGTATCAACAGGCCGTGAAGGTAAGGAGTGGTGTAAAGGAAGGACCCAAAAAATTAAACCCTATTTCAGAATTGCACTGCATAGGTGCCTCCAGCATTTTTTTAGGAGTTACACCCTCTCTCCTCTCCCCAGGACTACGAACTGGAAGCAGAAAAGCTGAGATCCATCCTGGATCTGGAAAATGGCCGTAATGGTTTCATGAACAAGAGACCAAGACTCCAGTCTCCGGCTGCGAAGGTGAAAGAAGAGGTATGTTTAGTAGTGTTGTTCCAAAAAGTCGAGCAAGGTACTCTTGGTGTAGGATCAGTGGCCACCAGGTGGGGAAAAGGCAGCATGTGAAGTTTAGGATGGGGAAGTCTTTGAACAAGACATCTCCTCCGCCGCCGCCTCCTCCTCCTCCTCCTCCTCCTCCTCCTCCTCCTCCTCCTCCAAAGCCTTGCTCCTTCCTATCTCCAACCATTGCCTGTGAAGCCAGCCCTGCAGGAGCAGTGCCAGGATCAGGTTATTTTTTCTAGACATCTTCCCACTCCTTGGAATGACGCACAGACAAAGACAGAAGTTGATCTTGCCAGTGGTTCTTCAACTGGGGTGAAGAAGATGGGAATGGTTCCTACTGTTTTTTTGGATGACTTCTCCAATGGGATAATAACCTGCCAGATAATATAGGGCCAGACAGTGACAAATTCCTTCTATTTGCCCTACATGGAGCAACAGTTGATACTGGGGCCTACAGAGAGGGCTGTGTCTTCCCAATAATTCTGGCTCAGAAGAAAAGCATGTAAAAAAAAAATATATATATATATATTTTAGATGCGCATTTAGAAATAATACTGCTGGGTAAATATGTGTTTCAAATATAGTCACATGCAAATTTCTGTGCATGTTTTGAAAGCCAGCCAGACACACGTAGAAATGGCCAAACCAAGTATATAGATAAAGGCTTGCAAAGGCAGAACTGGTTGGTTCATTTCTAGGTGTTATCCTGCAAAAGTGGAAAATGTACCCTGGAATGATGTTTCGTAAGATATTTGCACTCCTTGAGGAGTGCTTTTATGGCTCTTCCTGACCAACTCATCTCAGAGCCTTTGAAAAACCTCAGCATTTAGTTTCTTCCCCAAACTGCAGCAAGTTTGACATTTGCTTGACAAAAACTCTCCATAAAAGAGTTTGAGAGCCAGTTTGGGGTAGTGATGAAGGTGCTGGCCTTGAGATCAGGAGAATGTGACTTCTAGGCCTCCTTTAGGTATGAAAGCCAGCTGGGTGACTTTGACCCAGTCATTCTCTCTCGGCCCACCCCATCACACAGGGTTGTTGTGGTGGCAAAAATAGAAGAGGCAAGAGTATTCGATATGTTTGTCACCTTGAGTTGACAAGACACGATGATGATGATGACGATGATGATGATGATACCATCGCTTGAAGACCATCGGCATTGACAAAATCACTGTCAATTGCAAAAGGCAGCTTTACTCAGAACAGCTGACATTCTGCAACAATCCCTTTAACACCATCAAACAACAACATCTGCCTATCCCAGGTCCTTGGGAAGGACTCGATAGGTAGATAAAAATGCCAAATCCAGTCTAAACATCTGGCTGACTGTGCAACCAACCATCATACGTTCCCAAGTCCCAGTGACTCTAGGCGGTTTGCAAATTGTTCAATGCATTTAAAACAAGAAAACAGGACAAAAGATAAAAGGAAAGGTAAAAGAGCAAAGGTGGCAGAGGTAACAAACCTAAATAAGTGTATTCTACCAGTTGATCCTGCCCTCCTCTGAATGAATCCATATCCCATTTGCAGGAAGCTCTCCTGGCTGCCAGATTCACTGAGATCAATGCCATCAATAGGCAAAGACTGCAGAACCTGGAGTTTGCTCAGACCTTGTTGAAACAGGTAAGTGGGAGAAACTGTTCTCTACTTGCTCAGAAAAATGCCCCAACTTTTATGGATAGATCCCAACCTCTACCGGTAGTTAATGGATGGCTACCTACAGATCAATTTTTAATAAAACTGCCGAATATGAGAGAACTCATAATAATACTCCTGGGCTCTACAGGAGTCATCCCAGGAAACTTAGTTTACCCGAACAATGACGTTACAGTTTTAGATTGGTCACAAAATGGAAGTTCACCCACCCTATTAATTTGCTTTTGTAGTCCTCATTGGGGAATTGCAGGGAATAAAACTGTCATAGGCCAACAGACTTTGCATTCACCTGGAAATAAAGGGGGAAAAAAAAAAGATTTAGGGAGAAAAGCAAAGGAGATAAATACATGAGATACGTGAGGTTGGAATATACCCAGTAGACACAAATTCACGAATGCAACTTTGTGGAATGGAATGGCCACTAACAGGGCCTTCTCAGTGGCAGCCCTAATTGCCTTTGTTTTAATTCAAAGATTAGGGGAGGTCATTTACTGTTGATTGTTGGTTTTGTATCCTGCTCTAGACCCTTTGGGGAAGAAGAGGAATATACTAGTAATTTGGGCACAGCCACCTAGAACATTAAATAGGCCTTTCCTATCCTGTATGCCCTTTGCTGCAGCTCCTACTTATAAGGCTATTAATTCTGACACACTGCCTAGGTACCCGTTCATTACACCTCCATGTACTGAAAATAAAAGGCTAAGGAGATTTGTAACTTATAGTCCAACCCAAAAACTGGGATTACTGCTCTGCAAATCCTTTGAAAGAAGGGCTTCAAAAGCTGCAGAGGACTTTTGTTTTCCGAATCATTAAAGCAGCCTTGTCAGTGTCTTGTTCTCCAAATCATTAAAGCAGCCTTGTCTTCTCCAGGTTCACATGGCTATTTCGGAAACTGTTTCTGCACGTGGGTGCAGCATAACCGTTTCGCTCCAGGTTTTTCCCAGTGCAACAAGATAGCTGTGTAGTTTCTGAAACAGCGATGCAAGTCTGGGGGTGGGGTGGGGGGAGATAAGGCTGCTTTCACAATTTAGGAGATGCTCCTGTATGTTCCAAAGCACCTCCTTTGAAGGTTTAAGCACAGCCCTGCAGGGACACACAAATCTTCCTTTTTTTTCCAGGAACAAGCAAATGCTAATGTGTCACAGGTAAATAGTTTCTGAGGACTTCATACTGCCCCTTGGAAAAAGACAGTGGTGAAATGCTAGGGAGTTAGGAAAAATGGACAATGGTCAAATGTTGCCTTCCAGCAAGCAATTTCAGTAGGAGAATAAGCATCAACAAGCTATGGGTACAATTAGAAAATACGTCCGACAATAAAATACCCAGATAACTGGGATGGAGTTTATCATTTTCAGAAAACCTTCACTTTGTGCAAAGTATCCCAAGCCTTCAATATTGGGAATTAGGAAATCAGATCCAGGGGAATGATGGGAAAGATCGAACATGCCAGCAAGGCAGTTTTAAAAAGAGTGTGTGTGTGACAGTATAATGCTGCAATCCTAACTATAGTTACTAAGAAATGAACATCTCCTCAACTGAGTAACTATGCATAAAACAGGACCAACTGGACATCAGGCAAGATTTGATCTGCATTAAAGTGGGGGAAGAGAATGTACCCTCTAGCTTAGCCTTCCCAAGCTTGATGCCCTCTAGAGAGGTGGAGGCTACAACTATCAGGATGTCCAACCAGCAGAGAGTTTAGCCAGGATGACTGCATATTCTGGGAGTTTTTTGGAGGGCACCAGTTGGAGGAAGCACACTCTTGTTATAGTGACTCAGTTGAGATGGTTGAACTGACTGTTTGTTTTCTGCTCAATGACAGCAACCCGATGTCCACTTGCTCGAGAAATCGATACAGGCCAGTAAGCCTACAAAGCCATTAGAAGAAATCTGGAAGTTAAAGAAGGAGCTGGATGATGAGACCCAATGTCGGCAGCATCTGGAGGAAGAGATCAAAGTCATCCAGCAGAACATCCTCCAGCTGCAGAACCAGAAGCCGCAGGAGATTGTTCTCAGGAAGGAAGTGGTCAAGAAAATGCCTGACCCACAGCTGGATGACAGCTTCCACAAGATGCAGCAGAACCTGGCAGAAGAGCAGCGCAAGAACCAGGGGCTTCAGGAGGAACTGCAGGCCCTCAAGCTCAAGCTTCGAACTCTAGAGCATGAGAAAAAAGAAGGTGGACAGGAATACGTGGTCAAGGAAGTCCTGCGTATTGAGCCAGACAAAGCCCAGGCAGAGGAAATCCTGAAGCTGAAAGAAGAACTTGAGGAGCTCAAGAGACAGGAAGGAAGCCGGCAGAATGAGATGGTCCTTCTCCGTCACCAGATTGCAGCTCTTTCCAATGAGAAGAGCAAGGAGCAGGGAAAAGTGACCAGAAAGGAGGTGGTGAAGATGCAAAATGATCCCCAGATGGAGACTGAGTATAAGCAGCTGCAGGAGAGTAAGCAGAGGGAGAGCATGCTGAGGCAGCAGCAAGAAGAAGAACTGCGTTTACTCCAAGCCAAGCTGAAACGGCTGGAGAAAGAGCGGGCAATGGCGGAGGGCAAGATCACTGTGAAGGAGGTGCTGAAAGTGGAGAAGGATCTAGCAACAGAAAGGGAAGTGAATGAACTATGGTGCCAGTATGAAGAAGAGAAGGCCAAGGCCCGCATGAACGAGAGAGAGAAAGCTGAGCTGCTTAGGAAGATCCAGGCTCTGGAGGAGGAGAACGCCAAAGTGATCATCCAGGAGAAAGTGCGGGAGATTGTTCGCCCAGATCCCCAGGCTGAAAATGAAGTGGCCAACCTTCGCCTAGAACTGGTGGAGCAGGAGAGGCGATACCAGGGCGGAGAAGAGCAGCTCCAGGCCTGCCAGAATGAGCTGACCGCTCTGAAGAACAGAGGACCTCAAGTGGAAGTGCAAGAGATAATTAAGGAAGTGATTAAGTACAAAACAGACCCAGCAACTGAAGCGGAGCTGCAGCATCTCAGGGATGAGATTGTAGATAGGACCAGAGCAATTGAGAGAGCAGATCTGGAGATTTATCAATTGAAGCAAGAAATCCAGATGCTGAAGGATGCCAAGCCTCAGATCCAAGTGAAGGAGGTACTGCAAGAGATACTGCAGTACCGGGAAGACCGCCAGACAAGAGAGGAAGTGGAGTCCCTGCGAGCTCAATTGATTGAAGAACAGAAGAAGCACATGGACCTGGAGAGGGAGAAGAAGAAACAGGAGGAGATCATCAGGCAGAAGGAAGAAGAGCTCTCACAGGTGAGGGAAAAAGTGGTTAAGCAAGAAGTGGTGAAGCTGGAGCAAGACCCTACCTTAAAAGCTGAGATTAATTCCTTCTCACAGAGCATAGAAAATGAACTGCAGCAAATAGACTCGCTCCGGAATGAGATGCGCAAGCTGCAACGGAGAAGGTCAGAACTGGAGCGCCAGCTGGAGGAATTGGAGAAAGAAAGGCAGGCCCGTAGGGAGGCAGAACTGGAGGTGCAAAGGCTGAAGATCAGACTGAGTGAGCTGGAGGAGCAGGAGAAGGACACAGCCGAAAGAGTAACCGTGAAGCAAAAAGTGATTCTTCAACAAGATCCACAGCAGGAGAAAGAGCACACTCTACTTAAGTTGGAGCTGGAAGAGGAAAAACATAAGAAACAGGTCCTGCAAGCTGAACTGGAAGCCCTGCGGAAGAAACTGCAGATGCTAGAGAAGATGGAGGTCAAGGAGAAAGTGGTATTTTCAGAGAGCGTCCAAGTGGAGAAGGGAGATACTGAGTATGAAATTCAGAAGCTGAAGAACAATCTAGAAGAGGAAAGCCGACGGAAAATGGAACTGGATGCAGATATTAATAGGTTGGAGGCCAAACTATCTGAAATGGAATTTAACAATTCCAAATCTTCCAAAGAATTAGACTTTTTGAGAGAGGAAAACCACAAGCTTCACATGGAGAAGCAGAACCTTCTTTTGGAGATGAGAAGGTTGCAGTCAGAAATTGAGCTCACTGTGATGGAAGCCAACGATTTAAAGAACATGGCACTGATGGATAGAGGTATAAATCTAGATTCAAGATTCCAGACTTTGGAGAACGAACTGGGAGAGCTGAAAAGATTATCTCAAGAAAAAGATGATGAGATTGAACAGCTTCATAACCGTCTCCAGACAGTCGCTATCAAGAGGGAGCAGAGAGAAAATCACCTGAGACGCTCTATTGTCGTCATTGACCCCGACACAGGGAAAGAGATGTCTCCAGAAGAAGCCCACCGATGTGGGCTTATCGAATGGGGCTTGTATGTCAAGTTGAAAAGTCAAGAATGTGATTGGGAAGAGATCACAGTGAAAGGGCCTAGTGGTGAATCTTCTATCATCTTGGATAGGAAATCAGGGAGGAAATTCTCTATTGAAGATGCCTTGAAGAGTGGAAGATTAACTATGGCTGAGTATGACAGTTACCTCAACAAGGAAATGTCTATTCAGGAGCTGGCTGTTTTGGTATCTGGACAAAAATAACCTCTTCACTCTCAACATAGCAAAACTCTTTTTAAGCTGGTCCTGAGCTGTATTGTTACAAATCCAGATGTTTACTATTTAATGCTTCCCTCAGGTCTATATGCCAAAACCTAGGGCGTCTTTTTCAACGTTTGGGCGCTCTTAAGCTTTATGTCAACGCATACATCTTGCCAGAATCAAAAGATTCTGCACCTGCATTTTTGTCAAGGTTGCAAGTTGCTCTTGTCCGAACAATGATGAAGTGCCTTCCTGGCACGGGGGCAGCATGTAATCCAACATTCGTCTAGTCTGGGTTATCGCTGCACATTCTTTCAGTTTGGCATCTCAAATTCTCATTCCCGCAACTATAATATCCTGTGAAATGGCTGAGGGTCAAAGTGAAATCTGGGGAAGTCCCATCACCATGAATTCAGAATTAGATGCCCTTGACGAGATGCTTTTATTTCCTTACTGCAGTGTGGGGAGAACGCTATTCTTACCTTACCGAGTTATTTTAAAGTTAATACAGCGTATGGGAAACTCTGAGCACTTTAAAGCATTATCTAGACATTATTATAACTGCGTAAACTGGTTTGTTTCTTCTGGATATCATTTAAAGGTTAGGACGTTATCCAAAGGAAGATCCAGCTGGTGTTAGGCCTGTCGCAGATGCTTCATAGTCAGTCATTGAAATGGGCAAGTGAAAGGCGATTTAAAATGATGAACTGGCATTAAAATACAATTTGAGACGGTTACAGAAATGATACCATCACACCAGGATCCAACTAGCATTTTGTCAGATGCTGGATCTTGGGTCTTTTAACTACATTATATGGCAGTTGTCAAATTTTAAGGCAGTAAAGATGTATGTATGTATATGCCTGTTTGAAGGTGGTTTTATCTTGCAGGCCACATTAGATAGAGATTGGCTCTTATCCTTAAAAAGGAAGGGGAGATTAGTAGAGAACCATTACCGATTCCAAGTGCCTTTTCCCCCAAAGTCTCACTTGTAAGACGCAAGCACTGGTGTTTTGCTTACTTATATTTGATTGTATGTATTCACGTATTTGTCGGAGAAGGGAAATGGGAAATGTTATTTTTACCCCTCAGTTATAATAAAGAAGTGATCTAATAAGCTAATGATTCTTTAAATCTTTCGCCTTTCTATGGGTAAATGAAAATCACAGGCACTGCATTCATACGCTCGAGTGTACAAAAAATATAGATGGCATCCTTTGACATCTTCATGGAAACTCTGAAGAGATGCATCGCACGGCGCCAGGCAGATGCAGAAATAGAGCAGTTTGAGAATATTAGTTTGTTATCATAAATTAAGCTGATTCTTTTCTGGGGTGTCACTGACTGCTGTGATTCCAGAACCAGATTGAGGCATGCTAGGACTGACAGGAAGTGTTGGGGGGTGGGGAACTTCAGGGCCCTATAATTTGGCCCTAGGTGCCTTCTTGCAAAATATATACTAATAGGCACAAGAGGTGCAGGCTGCAGGTCCCAAACATGCTTTGGTATAGCCATCCCTAATCCTGGTCTTCAGCTCAGCTGGCAATTTGGGAATATTCCTCTGTCACCCTCTCCAGCTCCCTGCAGGAAACTTGGGCACACTAACTAAACTTTTGCAGGAAACTTGGGTGCACTAGAATTCTCAACAATTGCTAGGCTGGGAGCTAAATGCCATATGCCTACAGCTGTGTTTTCCAACCTTGGCACCTGCCAGATCTGCAGATCGTTAACTCCCAGAATTCTCAGCAAAGACCTTGCTGGCTGGGGAATTGTGGGAGTTGAGTTCCTTCCACCCAGAGAGGGCCTAGGTTGGGGAAGGCTGACAAGGCAGACCAGCAGCTTCCAGGATCTTAGGCCTGACATCTCCTTTCAGTGAAGGCGCCAAGGGGGTTTCGCATCTCATACGGTGGCTCTGCCACGAAGCAGACCCCCCTCCCCAACCCTCCCTTTGGAGTAAATGAAAACAAGCGTTCTGGAAAAAAAAAACCAAACCAATTTTATTCAGTTGCAGTATACAAGATTAATCATTTTCAATCTCACCTCCCCCCCTTCCTTATTTCCTACAAAGGCTGCCTTTTCCCCAGCACCCCCCCCCTTCTCCCAAACACACAAAAATAAATTGCAGCTCTTTCTGCACGCAGAGACTGCTTTTTAAAATTTAAGTGCTGTCGGGTGGGGCTGATGCCCACCGTAAACAAAATCTCCCCAAATAGTCAAAGCCAAGGTAGACACACCCCTGGTGAGCAGCTCTGCTTGCAACCTCTTACCACCCGCCCGCCGCTCTTTGATCCTGCCCTGCCATGGCTTGCTTTTAAGTTCTACTTCTTAAAACACAAAGGAAAAGGGGGAGGGAGGGAGGGAAGCGGGAGGGGAAGAAATTGGGCAGAATTTCCACCACGTAACATTTCCCTGAGGCAAGAGGCTTTGTGAAGGTTTTTTTTTCTTCTTTTTAAATAGACAAAGGGGTTCTGCTCCAGCTATGGCACCAATACACGTAGCAACCAAAGCTTTCGGGGGAAGAGCAAAGGGGGAGGTTAAATGGCTCATGCAAGGCCCAAATTCTGCCAAGTGCCAAACACTCGTTCCTATGACTGATAAAGCAGCTCTTGAGAGGTAACTAACATATAGTAGGACTGAGCTCTGACAAAACAGAACCCCCCCTCCCCAAAACCCACGTACTTAAAAATGTCTGTGCTTCAAAACTGGCAACCTTAAAATGCAGTCTTTGGCTCTTCCGCTGCAACGTTTTAAAAAAAGAAATGATTGTGGCAAACAAGGCCAAAATTATCTTTTGCAAAAAAAAAAAAAAGGCAAAAGCAAAAGACTTAAACAATTCTGCACAGGTTAACCTAGAATCCTAAAGAACTTCCGTCCAAGAAAAGAACTGTTTCCTAAGCTGCGGGGTTCTCAAATGAAATAGAACTCGCTGTGACTTTTTAAAAGGGTTCAACTAATTTGTGAATCAAGTGCTTTCTCTGTTTCAGTGGAAGAATCAGCTAATTGGGGTAAAGATGGAAGAAGAGGGTGTGAGAAATAGTTTCTTCTGGCCACAGACAGACCTCAATTTGGGCTGTCAAGCTTTTAGTTTAGTTTTAGAGTTTGCAAGAAAAGACTGCGACTCAGGCTGAAGAATAGCAACTAGCTATTAGTTTAACGTGCCTTGTACGGAGCACTCAAGCAGCTTTTTGTTCCATAAAAACGGGATAACTGGTGTTTGAGCTGTCATCTTACTCCTCTCCTCTTCTAAGGCATTTTTTTCCCAGAACATGCAGCACATTGGAGTGTCAAACAGCTACAAGCCAAGCCAAGAATCTGGGTCATTAGCTTTATTTCAAATTAACCTCCAGACCAGTTGCTGCATCAAAATAAGGAGGATCTGCCCCAAACCTTTAGGACAGCACCAAAGCAGAACCAATCCAGAGCAACTGGTTGGCTTTCAAAGGGTCTGCAGCCAGGCAAAATGGGTTGCAACTAAGCAGCTTAAGAAAGAAGGAAAAGAATCTACTCAGGAAATTACTTAGGTCCTGAAGTAAAATCGAGTCTCCGCATCTCCCATTCAGAGCGTAAGAAAGGCTCTCCCAGCTGTTCCAGGCACAAACAGGCAACTCCAGGTGCCTCCACATCAGATCACTGAATGCATAAAATGGGTGATGCGCCTTCGGCCAATGCAGCAAAGGAGGAAGCTCCCGCCTTGACTCTATTTGCAAAACACTTAGAGAGCTCTTGGCAGACAGCCGACAGCTTTCAGGGAAATGCCCATCACCAGTACCGATGGGCACTCACCAGAAAGCACAGTTAAGCGGGGATAATGATGTGCAACCTCTCCCTCCCCGCCCCCCAAGTTTCCATTAAATAAATCCCAATGCATCTTAAATAACAGATAAGGATGTTTAAAAAAGGAGAACATTAAAAAGCTCTGGAGAGCTCACACCAAAAAGAGCTTGGAATAGTTTGCATTCTTGCTCCACCATAAAAAGGCACTGAAATTACAGCTTCGTTATACACAATGACACGTGGGGAAAAGGGCTTAGTCCAATCCAATGTGTTCAGTGGCAGAGTGGAGAGAAGGGGAGAACTGAGCCTGTAGAGGAAAGAAAGAGGCAGGGAAACAGAACAAAAAGAGCCCAAATTGCATTCAAGGTTCATGAGTGCATCTTGAGGCCTCTCAAGTCTTGGCTTTCCTTCCAAGAGGACCTCTGAGCTGCCAAGAGAAAGAAAGATCTTCTGGGGAAGGATCAGCAAAGCTTTATTAAAGGTGCCATCAGGGAGGAGAAACACACCCCACAGATTCACTCTCGGCTGAGCTTAAAATTAGCCAGTATATCCACAAGCAGAAACAAGGGCCTTTACAGAATCCCCTGCAGAATTAAGGAGGCACCTGGCAGGAACACAAGGACTTGGCGTCTAGAGATCCGTGCGCATCTCTTCTCTCCTCCCCCTGACCTGGACCCTGGAGCAACTGAAGTGAGAGCAGCTCCCAGAGTCGGGCCTGCTAAGTGCTTCCTTTCTCAGCATAAGGCTCAGAGCCCCATGGAAAGAATCTGGTCCAAACTGGGGGGAAACCTACAGATCAATTCCACTGAAGAAGGAATAGCAAGTAAGCAATGGGAGGGCTCCACTGCTTAATTTTGCAGGCTTTTTCCAGGGTTGGTTGTGTTCTCTTTTTCAGAACTGTCACAATTTCCGTGGCTGCGCATTGGACCCTTTACCATGTAGCTGAGAACTATCTGAAAGAGACACAAAACGAAGGGTCATTAATATACATAACAGTGAAGCTCCAAAGGCTGAGTTATTAAAGATATTCAATCACTGTTTCAACTTCTTTCAAGAACACAGATGCGCAGGGCAGGAGGAGTTATTACACCCAGCCAAAAAATTCTGCAATGGGGAAAAAATAATATCTATGAACAGAATCAAGGTATACAAATCGCTTTGCCTTAGCCTAGACATCCTCTACTACGTTATTAGATTGAAAAACACATTTGAGCATGTGGCTGATACCAGCTAGAGGCAGGAGGGCAGTAAGGGAGAGATTATCTATGTATAAACTCCCACACTGTGGCAGAATAGACTGCATGGGAAGTTCAGGCAGAAGAGTTGATTGGCTGATTGATTGGTTGAATACACTGCTAGGCTGTCCAACCCCAGAACAATTGTGGATGGCTTCATGAGTTAAAAGAAACAACTTTATATAAAAACAGCCAATGTCCAAAGGATAACATAATTGATCACATTACATCAAATTCAAAAGGAGCCCAATTGCCTCCTTAACCCAAGGCCTATGGTTCTTTCCTGTACAATCATCATCATCATCATCATCATCATCATCATCATCATCATCATCATCAAAGACGACTTTCCCACAAATAAAAAACTAATACAACCAATCCTGATTGCCATTTCATGTTTTGCAAGGAAAATTTTACATTGCAAAAGTTGTTTTAGCAAACAAAAAGCAAGCATCCCAGAGACTTGCACACCTCAAATATCAGAAAATATTATTTTCCCCCCCTACCTTAGCCCCCAGAGCTTCTCATCCATTTCAATGACAGCTGAATAAAACCATAAAGACCAGGACTCAGGGAACGAAGAGGTCTTTAAAGACACTACTGAATTCATCAACATAAAGGATTTTTTTGAGGTTAGGGTATGTTCAAATAAAGGCAACATGAATTGCCCTCTTTAGACCCATTTTAAACAGTATTTTACATACTATGTTTTTATTTATGACATATCTACTCTGTCTTCCTAAGTCAGACACCTGAAACCACTACAGTCCAGCCATACAGCAGTTGCTATGCATGCCGACATTCCCAGATTCAATCCCTGCCTGAAATTTTGCAAGACAATTTTGCAGTTGCTGCAGACAATACTGAGCCAAACAAAACCAGCTGACCGACCTGATATAAACTAGTTTCTTATGCTTCTAAAACAGTCAAAAGTAACCCAAATAGCTAAAAACAAAGCGCAACGTTACGTTTAATAACAGAAAGAGATCAACACCCGTAACTCCATCTGCAACTGCAGCAAAGTATTACAGCTGTTACAGCAAGCATACAATAAGCAAAAAGCAATAAAAGTTAAAACAGGACATAAACTAACAGCAATAAAAGCAATCAAGTTGCCATGGCAGCATGAGCCCTTCTCTAAAGGCTTCTCTAAAATCCCAAAACACATGGATGCCCAGATAATTTCTGCAATTGACTCTTAAGTGTTGACTGTGGAATCCTTGTATTTGAAAGAAACCACCTGTCCAGCTGGGAGCAACTCTGGTTTCTTTCAAAACCAAAGCAGGATAGCTGACTTACGATAACCAGCCCTGAGGATATGCCACAGAGGCAGTAATCAAGCCAGGACTTTAATTATGTTAATTAATCCACCCTCTTGTGTCACAGAGAGAGAAAGAGATCCAGTATTGGGATGGGATAATGTGGAATTTGCATGGAGAAGCTCAGCTTCCAAAAGAAATAGATGATACCGATGGGATCCAGGCCGGCTGCTATAGGGCAAATCTACCCTGGGTTTGAAGGCTTCATAAATCGTGAAGTGCATGGCAAAGCTGGCAGCTGTCCTGCTATCAGGAGGTGCCCGCTGAATGACTAAGAAGCATACAAAACAAACAAGAGCAACAGAGGAGTTACCTGGCAAACTGTGGGATAAATGGGCAGGCGGCGCAGAGTGTGGGAGAGGCGCTGCCTGATGGAGGCTGGAGGACAATCCAGCCAGAAGACCTAGAAAGGAGAGGGGAACGGAGGAGGAGGAGGAGGAGGAGGAGGAGGGAGGAGAAACAAATGTACATTGAAGACAAATGAGTAGAAGATGGTCTACAGATGGATTCAGGTGAAAAATGACCCCCACCCTCCCCGCTCCAACTTTTGCCAAAAACTTTCCAGCAAACTCCTTTATCTCATATCTGACAGGCTTCTGAGCAAGTTCACTGGTAAAGATGCAAAACGTTTGGCTGACGCGCCATGAAAGAGGCTGGCCAGTGGCTGCACGCATAAACCAGAAGCTCCGAAAGGTGACGTACCTGAAGGGGCGCAGGGCATTTGATGGGGTAAAATCCCAGCAACAGCTCCCTTCACACAGGTCACGTCATCACTTGAAAGTGCGGTTCTCAAGGAATGAGCTAGCAGGGGCAGCTTGAACTGTCTCCCTGCCAGAGCCAAAACATTAATTCTCCGCTCCCATCTCACATCTTTACTTCAAATACTTACACCGCTACACATTTCAGCTATAGCGCCCAGCAACAATAAAGTACAGCAAACAGAACTATTGCAATAAAATATGGCAAAAGCATAGCCAGAAGAGAGTAACAGCAACCAGGTAACACAGCAGAATGATGTTCAAGGTCAGGTAATCCCTGAACAGAAAGAACAGTGGTTTCTACTGCACACAGAAAGCCCTCAAGCCAACACCAACAGCACAGAAAAGAAGGGAGAGTTTCAGCATGATGTCTCCAGTTTGGGGAACCTTTTATCCCTGGTGGTCTGCGTCTTGTTTTAGGGGTGTGGGTCACCAACAAATATCTCAAGGACACGGTTACATTCATAGGGGGAGGTTATCCTTCCAGAAACATGGGGGCGGGGGTGGTGTTTGCTGGTCAAAGAGAGCTCTTCTGATTTGGATAAGACACAGCCAAGCGTCCAGTGGAGCTCTTTAAGCACGGGCAAAATAGATCTGGTGCTAACTTGCACCAGCTGGAAAGCATTGTGACTCCAAGCCATCTGAAATTTTTGAACAGTTTTTGAGGCACCTCTGGGAAAAGCACCTTATAGTCGCCTAACCCAATGGTGAATAATGGGGGTAGATCTTCGCTGTAATGCACCCTGTGCTAGGGGATGTGCCACGCAAGGACTTCCCTTGATCTCAGACCCTTTCCATGCTGTGTAAATGGATGAAAGGAAGGGAAAAGGACACCAAGGAGATCGTGTATGTGAGAAGTATTCCAGAACTGATCGTCCCAACCGAAGGACAGCATTTAAAGAGGATGGGATCCAGGCCCAGAATTTTTGAAATGCAAAAGCCGAGCAAGAACAGTGGCAATGACAGACATATATGAGGGAGACAGGAAGAGATCTTCACAACTCATTCTAGGACAAGTTTGCCAAGATGAGTTTTTAAGATCCCTTTGGGCAAGAACAGATGTGCACGTCACCACACGGGGAAACAGTTATCTGCAGCAGTGCTTACAGGCTGCCCCCAGCATATGAGCCCCCTCCCCCAATCAGCACTTACTATGGCCAACACCATGATGGAATGTTCCTGGGGCTGGTCCTGTGACTATCACATCCTTTGACACCCCAGCCTTGGAGGAAGATTCAGAGCTGTAGGAAATCACGTGAAGAGGGAAGGAATGGATCGGTGATATAATCCCCAGTGGAGTAGAGCTTAGTGCAGTAGGCAGCTTTGGGTTGTTGGACTTGTAGGAAGGAGACAGGACATTCAAGGAAGACGAACTGGTCAGCAGTACTGCTCCACCGGTTCCTTTCTGGGAGATGGGGATAGATGGGGGTGGGTGGGTGGGTGGGGAGAACACCAGTCAGAGCAGAAGAGCAATGGTCCACTTCCTCCAATGTCAGCCCCCGTGGGCTTATTATCTTACCAAGAAGAAGTCTTTGCCTTCTCCTGCTTCCAAAAATTATAGAGCAATTGACAATCACTAGTTAAAATAAACTTTGGCACTTGCAAAAAGGTTTCTCATACTAACAGAAGTACTTTGCTTAGAGCTGCTAATCCTTAGATTTCCTCTAGGGATAATACCTTTTGAAGTATTCAAAACAATCTCTGTATAGAAGGCTTGTGATAACAGGGTTTTTTTAGGACACAAAAACCCTCAGCTTTGCAACTTATTTAAATTGTGTCAGCTAAGTACTGTTCACATACCTGTGTGCACATACACCTTATTTTGCATGCTTTAATCTGGATTTGCAATCACAAAAATAAATTGCTTGCAAGGCCTCACGTTCTGGGTTCTACTACTACTCCCACGAAGTTGTGTTTCTCATGAAGGATCTTGTGTCTCTGCAACCATCAGGGCTAAAAATTTGCTTCTCAGAACATACAGAGGACACTGGATTTCCTCAAAGCTGATTTCCTGCATCCAATCCATTCACACTGACTTAGCTTGGTAATAAAAGAGGCAGGAGACCTTGTGAAAGAGCCACCAAAATTAAGAAGGAAAGGGATACAGTAGCTCAACACGCAAGGTTTTCTTCCATTTTTAATGCATGCAATCTATGTCACCATGATTATATGAATCTGCCATTTATAGACAGCACTGATGGACAGAGAGGGGGGAATTATCCATTAATACAAGGGTCAACATACTGCCCGTGGACTCTCCAAACTAAATAAAATGGGGTGGGGGAGGTGTTTTAAAAAACAACTGGCCAGAAATTTGCAAGGTCACAAAGCCAGCATTCTGGCAGGAGGTCTCATAAGCTTTCTGAGTTCAAGGAGATTTGGCCAAAACTCATCCACTCTATCCTGCAAGATTTAGCTTAAAAAAAAGAAAGAAAAAAAAAAAGAAAGGGGTAGGTAGACCAAAAGTGCACAATGATATCTGCAAACTGAAACAGTTGCACCTTATCTGGATGGCAGAGCACATACTTTGTACTCTGAAAGTCCCTGATCCAACTCCTGGCCATTCTTAGAAGCCACTTACCGGCCCAGAGGTAGAGGACGTGGAGCTGCTAATTACAGCAGGCTTCAGGGAAGATGTTAGCAACTTGGCCACTCCTTGTGTTCCTCCACTTGAGCTGACATTTGGACCCCCAGGCGGAGCTACCAAAGTCAGTTTTTGAGGGACTAGAGTCTTCTTCACCATGGAACTGGGTGATGAGCGACTGGGAGCCTGCCCAGAAGAAGGAACAGAGGCACCTGGCAGTATGTTGCTTGAAGGGGGACTCTGATTTGAGGAAATGCTGGATGATACACTTCCAGTAGAAGCCACGTGCCTCGACAGGGCCACAAAGGGCGACTTGAAAGATTGCCCTGAGGAGCTAGAGCTGCTTGGATGCTTCCCAGTGTAACTTAGAGATACAGAAGAACTGGGGGTCTTGGGAGAGATGGTTGAAGAGGAAGAAGAGTGGAAGCTGGGTGCCTTGGCAGGGGTCTTGACTTGTGGCTGGAGGAGAGGGCGCTGAGGCAGCGGTGAGACAATCTTGGGATTCTGTAACTTGACAAAAGGAGGGGAAGGAGGGAAGCTTTTCTGCTGTTGAGTAACCAGAGGAAACACTTTTACCTGGGGAGTCTGCACTGGGGTTGAGGTCTGAGGACCCTGCAGTGCACGTGGTAGGCTGTGATGCTTCGGCTTGACCTGGTGGGCATCCAGGTGTTTGGAAGGGGGAGTCTGGCAGGAGAGTTCTTTGTAACTAGAGCCCTCAACTTTTTTGTCTTGAGGAGACTGGCCTAGTGCCAAAGCCTGTTCAGCCAAGAAGTTGAGTGGAGACTGCAGAGAGCCTCCAGCAGCTGAATGAGCAGGGGAGGGATTTGATTTGGGAAAGATTCTCTTCTCTTCCAATGTTGTCTGAGTTGAGGGCTTCTCTAGAGGTGTCTTCAGAGCTGGAGACAGTGTGAAGTCAGGGCTTCCTCCTGTTCGGCTGTTTAGCACAGCCAATTCCTTGGAGACAGCTTCCAAAGATGAAGTGGTGTGATGGATCAAGTCCTCATCTAGAGAATCATCCATGCTGAAAGGAGGAGCAGCCATGCTGCTGGGGACTGGAGTTGAACTCATAGCCAAAAGCTCCCTAGTTTGAGGGCTGAGGCCAACGACAACTCCCTGTGACTCTGGAGAAAGAGAAACTGCACCGCTTGAGTGGATCAATGGGACAGGAAGGGAAATCTTCTTCTCCAGTTTACCCAAAGGATCCTAAAAAAGCACAACAGTTCTGTGAGAAATGTCCTTTCAAAGGTTAATCCACTTGTCAAACAGTTTTATGTTATTCTTTTTTGAGATCTGTTCACTGCTCTGATAGATCTCAGAAATACATTATAGAAATGCACAATACATTTAATATTATTCAGCCTTGTTCTCCTTTGTTATCACACCCACCACTACTGTCTTGTTGGTTATTAGACTGCAAAATACTTGGGGCACAGGCATCATACAATTCTGGAAAGCAAAACTAGGAAAGTCACACACACACAAATAATAGAAGCTAGTCTGAAGGCCCCTTTTAATACAAACCCAGGCACAGCTTTGTCATCATTGCATCCCTCTGTGATGTTCTCAGGACTGAGTACCATTTGAAAGTCTTGATCAAACCACTCACCTTTCCCTTCACCTTTGGAGGTGCCATCACTTTTTTCTTTGTTCTGAGGGAGACATAGCCAGAGAGAAGTTTATTTCCAGGAGAATGAAATGCAGGATGATAAAACTTGCCAGGGTTGCTAACTAGAGGACCTTCTTGTGCTTAGGAGAGGCCATAAGCTGCTCAAACTGGAACGCAAATCCAAACACTAAGTAACCTTCTTTAAAGGATGATGCACGTATAAAATGGAATGCGTCCCTGCTGAGGGTCCCAAATTAAAGTTATTTGCCCCTCTAATCAAAAGCATTTTGAGTAGAAGAGCTGGGAAAAATCTGTACCTACGAGTTCTTAGAGAACAGGAGAGGGTTGAGTCTGACTCTCTATGACCATGAAAGATGTCAACAAGGGACTTTTGGCCCCATTATGTGGTACACAGGTACCTTCTGCTACTTAGTAGTGCAAGCATCTCCTCCTGATATGCTTGTAGTATGTTTGTAACATTATCTTACCTGTAATACAGTTTTAATTCTGACCCATTTTTTTTAAAGTCTGCACAAAAACACAGCCCTCACAGAATTTTAAGCAAGTGCGTGCCACACTGCTACATTTTGAATTACATTAAGCAGCAATTAAACTTGGTCAGCAGCGAGGGGACCCCATTTTCTGTACTGGCAATGGTAAGAAATAACTCACGGGACTGAAGTGAGATGACTGTGCACTCTTCTGCTCTCTTTGAACAATGTCCTGAAAAAAAAGGGAAGGCAGGACAAACTGAGCTAGAACTGGTTGCCAAAAAAGGCATGGGGGGGGATTGGAAATAACAGGAATAAGGCTTTCAAGGATAGGAGCTGAACCATTATGACAAAATATGGGAATCACATTTACTTTTAAACATGGTCAAGTGTCTGAAGCTTGCAGTTGTAAAACAAGCCATGAGAAAGACAGAAAGCATCTCTTATAGGTTACTGGGTCATCCTGAAAGTGATTTCTCCCTCCAACCTTGTTTTATCTAGCTAAATAAAACACCCATCCCATTCTGAGTGACAAAGAAGACACTGTGCCCCATTATACTGTCTTTATGAAGAAACAGAAGCAGTACAAGTTTCTGCTAGGACCCCTGTCAAACTACCTGATTAAGCCAAAGGCTTCCTGGCACTTTCAGGCCCTTATTTCTACTCAGTCCCAATTTACACAAGCAGTGCAAAGAACCACTTCTTCAGAAGTTCATTTCTACCATACCTCTCAAACCAAACAAGATTTGTATGGGCCTTTCATTCACGTTTATTTGCTCGTTTGTTTATGCAGAAGCTTCATTTCTTCAATAGCCAACTATAGCATCTTTAGTGTAAACAGAGCACTAGAATCTTTACTGCAAGCCAAATTCCAGATTTGACATTCATTATGAAAGCTTACAAAATTGTTTGCTTTTCATTCCTCCAACCGCTAATCTCAGCACGACTCCCTGTTGGACTAACCTCCACTACATCTAAAGTACTTCTGGACTGATCAGATGGAAAAGGAGGATCCCATGACTTCTCATCGCTCTTACCTGGCCTGCATCCAGCCCTTTGGCCAAAGAGGTTTAACTTCGGCATCTAGGAATGTTTTTACATAATCTTCCATTGACTGAGCTTTGTTCTTCTCCAGATCATACCCATCCAGTTTGATCTTCACACCTTGGCAGAGCAAATCCCTAAAAGAGGGAAAACATTTACTAGGTTTTCCAAACCTGCCTTCCAACCCTACGTACAGTGTCATTTAACTGAGCTTGAAAGGGTATTTTAAACAAGATCTCAACCTGTCAGTCCAGCTTTCGAATCTGCAATGTACTCATCTAAGACCTCAAATTCCACCTCAGTCCAAGCAGCAGTGACATCAACTCTATGGGATATGCTCCCCAGACTTCATTGCTCAATGTCTTGTAATACCTGATAGAGATCGGGCTAATAGTCTTGGAGTATTTGGCCAGACTTCTATAACTGTTGATGAGGTGTATCCGCTCTTTCCTTTTCTCAGTGTGTTAGCCAGGCTCTGCTTGACCATTTCATCATCGCTTGTTTCATTTCCTATTGAATCTTTTCCCAAAATGTGGCCTTTCAGGAGTTGCTTGTATGCTACATACAGTATTTTTCTATGCAAGTCACCAACTATACTACAAGTTCGCTTTACACAATATTATATACATTAGCAGGCATGTTTTTCTGAAGCTTAACAGAAACCAGTTAAAAATTGTACTGTACACCATCTTCAGTAATAAATATCCTAGTAAGTCTCTTGCTTTGAAATTGGACCTATTAAAGATCACTGCACCAAATGACCTGCAAGACCTTTAAACCAGATTACCAACTGTGAGAACGGTGATTTCCAGGAAAGTAAAGGCGCACACACATTCCTGGGGGAGGGTGACTGTGTTCCCCCCAAACCCAGAAGAGGGTTCTATAATCCAGCCTGTTTTTCAGCCAACCTGATTTCATCATTCCACTGAAACTTCTTCCGGGGTCCCATGATCCTCTTCCCTCCTTTATCATCGTCTTCCTCATCCTCTGAACAAATCCGATCTCTTTGCTCCTTATCCTTTTCCTCTTCCAGCATCCTGAGAGAAGGAAAATGGTGACATACCCACTAGGCCCTCTTCCAAAATATTCTGCCTGCCTATGATCAGCCCACCAGAATACACCCCAAGAGCGGCAAGTGAGCAGAGTGTTCTCAGCAGTTATGCTTCTAGACTTGACGGCTTACCAAGCCTGGAGTATCTATGGAAAACTGCAGAGAAGGGTGACTGCAGAGATAACAAAAACAAATGAAACACATACTTGGCAAACTTGGCCTGGGTGTGTGCTTGGCATTCTTCCTGGTATTTGGCCATCTGTTCAGGCATTGCTCTGCCAATGGCCTCCTTCAGCTTCTGAAGTGGCTCCTTCAGCCGACCCCCCTAAGAAAGCACAAAGAGTTAAGGATCTGTCTTGTATTTGCCCCGTTCAGCTGCGCCCACAGTCAGGCAGTGGTTTTATTTAAAGATGGGGGAAAGCACAAATGTTGTATACTCAAAAGGGCTATCGGACACATAAAAGCCTCCTTGTTAAATGAGCTCCAGGCATCTTTCTCAGGAATCAAGAGGCCGTGTTTAGATATTGCTCAAATGTCATGGAACCTTCTTCCTAAAGGCTCAGCTTTCTCTTCATGACATTTCCAGAGGGGCAGTAAAAGGCTGTTACTCTTCCTGCAGCTACCGAGTTCACTTTAGTCTCCTCCCACCCCTTATAATCTGGAACACGTTTAGGTGGTGGGTGGCACTGGCCTGCATGCTTTTAAGATTCTTTCCGTTTTGAGTGACAAATTACCTCAGCCTAGTGACAAAGTGGCATAAAAGTGCTGCAAATAAACGCAGCTTCCTTTCCTCTGCCAGGAATACCTCTCCCAAGGTCAAGGAAAAGGAGGCTGGGTTGGTCTCGAGCCCCTTTGGGGCGACATCTACATAATGGGACCACATTTTCACTCTTGTTCCAAGCACTCTTTCCTCATCCAGCAAACTGTAAGGGACAGCCCAGACTGCTCCTGCCAGAAGTCTGACGTGACCAATTGCCAAGTGTTTTCCGCTCATCCCCTGTGCAATGGCTCATTTGCCAGTGGCTCTGCCTCCCCTAATCACTCACCTGTTCATACAGGTAAAGTCGACGGGCCCGCTTAACCAGAGTATCTTTGTTGCAAGGCAAGAAGGAGGCCAGATATTCATAGACCACTGATCGCATTTGGCTGTTCAGCTCCCGGGTTTGCAGCTCTATACTGAGGGCAGAACAGGAAGGACAATTCAGCTCTGGTTCAGTCATGCTTCCCTAAGTGCCACCTAATACATACAAATGCCGTCTCATTAAAACAGCGCCAGCTAAACTCCGAAACCAATGGAACAAGGCTTTTACACCCCTCCCAAATAATATTGAAGAGCATTTCACTGTTACGCTCAAAATATAATTTCCCGTGCAACTAAAAGATTACCCAGATAACAGTGCCACTGGAAAAGTCCCCTCCCTTGTTTCCCATCATCCAATGGGGCTGTTAATTTCCCCAAATTGTTCTGCTTCTAGGATCACCTTGTCAGTAATGGCCCAAAGATCCTTCCTTCCTTTCAGGTAATGCCATGTACTTGCTTGCAATGCAGGAACCATTCTCAAACTAACTGCTGATCCAAAATATCAGCATACGTTTGGAAAGCATACTCCTGGCTGCCTGCTGACAACCTGGCACGCCTTGCACCCAACGTGAGAAATGGCAGTCAGGATAGCCAGTCGCTGGTCAGCTATAAGCATTCACAGTATTCCTGCCCTGTTTCATTTGGGGGATCGCTACATACTTAGAATCAGACGATGTCTCTGTTTCTCTCCTCCCTGGACCTCCCAGCCTGTTTCACCCAGACACTGGTAAAGGGAATGTCCCAAAAATCAATTGTGACAGGGTGATGTTTATTCACCACACTGCAGCTTGTTGTGAGCACAGACAGTACCAATCTGCATGTTGTGGAGAACATCTCTAGGACACTATTCCTAGGAAGCCTCTTCTCTCTTGCTTTTCTTGGTGCTTACAAGGCCTGGCTTCTACAACCAGGAAGGGGGCTTACTCCAGTAAGATGCTATTCATGTCCTGGTTGAAGAACTTGTGTTTGCCTTCTCTCTCTGCAGCTCTGGCAGCCTAATTCAGAAACAGATAACACAGAATGGTTAGAAGCCAACAGTGATACCAGGGGAGAGGGGGAGGAGGAGGAGCCTGAACATTAAAAAAAAAAAGAGAAAGAAAAAGGACAAAGGTAAAAAAAAAACATGGATTAAAAGACAGAAAGACCAAAGCCCCAATAAAACAAACCTGTGCTGGATCAGACCAAAACTCTCACAAATCCAGGATGGTGTAAATCCTAAATCAGTATATACAGAAAGCACTGGATCAGGAAAAAGCTATTCTAATCCAATGCCCTTTTTCCAAAAATGGCCACTAGAATTATTCAAGCGAGATCAGCAAGCTAGGCAAAAGATTTCCCTGTCACCACCTCTCCAATACACTTTATCATGAGGAATACTGGATTTTACTCACAGAATTCCTATTTATTATCATGATCAAGATATTCAGGACCCTCCACATGAGTGGCAGTTAAATCTACTAGTAATACATTCCTCTGACTTAAATATCTTTATGAAGTACTGCCAATGATTCTACTGTGGCTTTGTAACACATAATTTCTTCTTTTCATCTTCTTCTCTGGAACCACATTGCAAACAATTCTGCTCCTTCTCACTCAAAATGGCATCCTAGATGCCACACGTCCAGCAGGAATGCTATTAATAACACAGTGTCTATATTGCCTTGCAATAATTAAGTCAAACTACACAGTATGAAAATATACCTGAGACCCCCTGAGCTCCCAGCTCAGCTAACTCTAGAGCTACCAGCTGCTATTCATTTATTGCAGGATTTCTTACAGACTCTAATGACCTTCTGTCCTCAGGTATGAACACTGATGTTTTATCAACATTAAGAGTCCTTTCTTTTTAAGTAAATCCTTAACAGCAATTTTTAAAAGGTGCTTTGATTCCTCTGTAGTGGGAAACAGTGAGACAGGTAAATTCTGTACTAAGGAAACAGAGTATAAGCAGCTGCAGACATTGGTGAACTATTCATAGGGAAAGCTGTAACCCTTCAGATGCTGTTAAAGTACAACTTCCAGCATCTCTCACCATTAGCCACATGGGCTGGGACTACAGGAACTGCCACACATCAATAGTGAGAGTACCCATTTTCCCAGTCCCTTATGCAAACCAAGTTACAACATTCTACCCACTCTGACATGATCAAGAGAATAAGTCTAGGATAGGGCTACAGGGAAGGTGGAACTCATATACCTGGGATCAAAAGGAGATGTAGCCTTATCCTAACAGATTTTCAACTACTTTATTTACTAACCTAGTTAAGCAACATAGAAACATTCAAGAGCAGGAAAGCAACATCTGCTTTGCTTATTAAAATCCTTATAAGCAGATGGTACCTTATGAACAATACTGGCAATCTTACAGGAAAGTCAATTGCTAATAACTAACCCTGAAGTGATTCCTGTGGGCTATATTTGTCAAGCACCCTTAAAACCAACATCCATTGTTCAGTCTCAGCAAGCAAATGGATAAACCAAAATTCAACCTGATGCTTCCATACATTCTGGGCTAACCCTCTTATAATGGTCAACCAGCAAATATCAGGTTGGGGAATGTTGAGATAAACAGCGCTGAAACCTGCTAAACTTTTAACTCCTTACACTCCCGTGTTTAAATACCACCTCATTTGAAAAACCACAGGAGCACTCCCACACTGGATTATATGACTCTCAAAAGAGTATCAGGCAGGGAAGGAGCATACTTTCAATACACCCTTCATTTCAATCTCCTAGGCTCCTTGGGATCTTAGGGAAATCCAAACAAAGAGTTCAAGATGGCCCCAACATCATTTGAGACAATCTGTGAAGGGTAGCCGTATTTTATCACGGTGGCCTATTTCCACAAACAATCCCTACACAATGGCTCCCCGCACAAGAACCACTTCAAAAGAGAGCCATCATCTGTCTGATTTGCCACTGGCTGGGAGAGGCCAGGAACTCAATGATTGGGCCCCAGTTTCTATCCTGGGCATCTCCAAGGAACAATGGAAAATATTCCTATCTGAAACTAGAGAGCTGTTGTCAATCTCTGCAGAACAACTGAGTTAGCTATACCATCAATATATGCCCACTGCCTATTCAGGAGGATCCCTGACATTCTTGTGGTACCCATTCCTCGATATATGGGCAACTGGACATGCAATACCTGAGTGAGCTCCTCAACGCGCTTCATCAGTGGTTCTGGAAGTCCATCAGGAAGGGAGAGAGGCTGCTTGAGGTCCGGTTCCAGGCCTGCCCCTAGGGGATCACTCCCATTTTCCATTTCAAGGAAAGGGCTTTCCTCTGGAGATTCGCTCAGAAGCTGTTCCAGGTCAAGGTCAGTCAGGGAGTCCATGGCTGTGGCTGCCTGAAGCAGTTCATTGTCACTAGTGTGGCCAAAGAGAGAGAGGAGAGGATCGGACACAGTCTCTGCTTCCCGCTGAGCTGGGGTTTCAGCCAGAGAGGGAATGTTAAGCTTGGGTTCATCGTCCCTCTGCTTCTTAGCATCCTTTTCCTTCTGAAATTTCTTCAGCATCTCCTTGACACTCAGGGCCCCTGAGTATTTCTTCTTCTTCTTCTCTTTGCTGGCATTCAGGGCTGTGAAACTGTAAGAGAGGCATGGTAATACACCACAGAGAACGGAGTACACAGCACAGACAAAGGTACCAATCATATGAAGACTAATAGCAGCCTGATGCTCTCCCATCATTGCCACTGCAACTCCCATCATTGCCCAGCAAGATGGCCAGAAATAGTGAGATTAGAGAGAAAAGAGCTCTGCTATCTATGCATGACATGCCTATGCATTTTGAAGCCCCCTCATGCACAATTATGTAAAATTAATACAATTTTAATTATGTAAAATAATACATTGCCTTTATTTTGCTCACTCTCCCAACTTTCATGGAAAGAAAAGAACTGATTATTGTAGAGTGGATTGATTCCATTGTCACAAATGGATGATTAGAAAAAGGCTTGGAACTTGGATCCCACAATTCAGCTTGAAAAATGGATCTCTCTTAAATCTGAATGTTCTTCCAACGAAGTTGAATCCTCTGCAGTGAGATGGTCGAGACAATCATTTTAAGTTCAAAAGCCACATTAATATCAGAGAGATACTTACCCAGTTTTAGGAAATTTAGATTTTTTAGATTTCTTCTCTTTCTCGTAATTGTCATCTTTCTTCTTCTTCTTCACCTTCTCACCTCCCTCTTTCAATTTCCGTTTCTGTGAATTAAAAAATTATCATCATAAACTGTTTCCTTAAAGAGAAATGGGTTTGTGCCTGGAGGCTTATGAAACTCAGAACAAGAAAAAAAAGACAGCACACAAGGCCATTCGTTTATATCAGACTTCTTCTGCCTGTACTTGGACCACGGCTCCATCATTATCAACCCATCTGGCCAATCAATGATCACGGTGGATGGGAGAGTCCAAAATATGCAGGAAGCACCAAGGGAGGAAAGGCTGATGTGGAGTTTGGTCACAAAGGAGCACTGGGGATCTGAATTTAAGGATCAGCTCAATCCCCAGCAGGATTGTGAAAAACACTTTCCCAAGGATCTTGCCTCCAAGCAATACCCTACATGGTAGAAAACGCAGAGGACAAGAAAAGGAAGAATCCCATCTCTTCCAGCACCCAAATCCGATGAAGGTGCATGCCCAATGGATTACTGGCCAGAAACAGGATACGCCTTGTCCTTTAAGGAGAAGAAAAAAAAATCTATCAGCCAGCTAAGAGCTGACGTGATCTTGGCCACTGTAATCTCCTAAATCAAGAGAGCACTCTGTGCTGTTTAGATTATGAGCAACTGTATGCAGAAATTGCTACAACCTGTTGGCTCCTTGTTTGTTCAGAGTCTGAATGAACTTTTGGACCTCTATGCTGTACTCTGCCTCTGTTTACTTTCACCTTTTTCACTGATTGTAGCACGGTGCCTGCCAGTTTTACAGGTCGACCTTAAACAGGCCTCTCACAATCTGGACTATGGGTGCAATCAACTTTGTGCATCCTTGGGAATTTCACTCACCATCCCTGGCTTCCTTCTACACAAATGAGCCTTGAAAGATATGCTTCATTTTTCACAGATGACATTCTTAGAAGTTTATACCTTGTCACATTCATCATCATCGGTTTAAAGAAAAACCTTTTATTCAGGAACTGAAGGTGGCATACGTAGTGCTCCATCCTATTTTTTCCCAGAACAACAACCCCATGAGGCAGGTTGGCTTGATAGACAGGGACTAAGCCAGTCACCTAATGAGCTGCCATGGCTGAGAATGGAAAGAGCCTGGGTCTCCCAGCTCTTAATCCAACATCTTAATCTACTTCACCGCAGCCCTCACGTTTCTTGTCTGATGCAAAGCCACAACAGACTGGGCCTGACTCACAGCAGCTGTTGAAGTAGCATGGGAAAATGCCCTAGAAGTGGCCTGGGATACACATTTGAAACATAATCATCTCTCAATTTCTTTGGCAAATCTAAAAGTTCAAGTCTCCCTTAGAAACTGATTTTATGGAATCTTAAGAGCCAACAGCAGAGAGCCTATTTATGGGACAGTGAGGGCCACAAAGTTCAGCTGGCACTATTGTAACATAGGCTAACTTAGGACAACGCCCTCTGAGTTTTTCAATTAAGGCAAGATGAGAAAAGCGACCTACTGCTTTCTCTGAGTCAGAAACACAATCAAAACTCATTAAAGGCCATTCTTCAAACAGAAGTACCCACAGCATGTTGATCACAGACCTTGGGAGACTTCTTCTTTTTCTCCTTGATAAAGTCATCCTCAGACTCTGAAGCCTGTCGGAACTGCAGAGTTCCAGAGTTGATGTAGAAGCCTCCATACTTGGTTGTTAGTGATGCTGGAACAAGCTCATCATACTGGAAAAAGTACACAGAAATGCTCAGTCAACCACCTTGTTGTACTCTTATTGAAGAACTAGGGTATGCAATTGCAACAGCTCCATGGGCAGATTTCCCATGAACAGACTTGACATCACAGGCATAAGAAAACATCAGTCTTATATATGCATCTGACCATCAACACCTTCAGCAAAACTGGGGGTTTCCTTCCTCACCTCCATGCTTTCCTAACTAGAATGTCATTGGAATCCTATCTGCAATGTCTTAGCACCCAGATTTTTTTCAATCTGCCCACTTTTGCTCTAGCAGCAATAACTTTCAGCACCCAACGTGTGTTTATATTCAGTAATAAAATCTAATTCGCTAGTCAATACTGGAAAGAAAACAAAAGGAAGAAGCTGTAAACATGCATGCAGATTCTCAATGTAGATTCTAGGGTCTTCTTATCACATCCCCTAATGAATCTGAGAGATCTGTTGCAAATCAGGAGAAGATTTTAAGCCCCACTTGTTTAGCAGTAGAAGCAAAATTATAACACTTTCTTATTTAGGTTACAGAGATGAAAACACCTTGGAGGACAGCTAGATCTGGATTTGTTGTAAAAGACCAGTAAATTCTATCCTGTTCCTGCCCCACATCTGAATGACCGCTCAAAGAATAAAGGCATGTTGTTCTTTAATTTCAAATTTTAGTTTGTGCCCTAAGCCACAATTCTGATCGTGGCTCCAGTTATCAGATCATGACATTCTAATAAAGAAACAGATTCTAAAAGCCTTCTCTAATCTGTGGCAGGAAACAAGCAGTTGTTTAGATCAGTGCAGTGCTAAAAGTACGGAAATGTTACACGATGAGGGATGAACCCAAATGCCTTCTGGTGGCTTTTGTGCAACCTAGCAAAGTAACCTAGCTGTGATCCTTGAACCATTACTATACCTTCTATAACTGGAAAATTGCAGCTTTAAAATATAAGCGCTATCTAGAATACCCACTGTTCCTATGTTAGATGGTTCTGTTACCTGTCCTGTAACTTTACAGTTGGGGGGAAAAAAAAGACTTGCATTTACTACTTACTGCTTCAGAATTATCAATAAAAGAATCTGATTCATCATAGCCTTGTCCCATGTCAATCAAATCCTGAAAACGGTCTTTCCTGCGCTTCTTTCCACCCTGAAAAGAGAAAGACTGATGTTGAGCCAGAATTACTCGCAAGAAAGACTACGCTTCCTCCGCAGACATATCATCCCAGTCTCTCCTGCTGACGCTGAGACCTGATGTGTGGAACTGGATTCCACAACAGCGCAATCATCACAAATCTTGAACACTAGCCAAAATAAACATCAGCTAGTATTAGTCCACCACAGAAAAACCCATGGAGATGGAAGATGAAAGTTGCGCTTACTTTCTAAAACATGAGGTGGCTAAAGGATATCTTGTATTTCTCTTTAGCTTCTAAAAAAACAAGCCCACTGACTCCTTGCATAGAAGCAGCATCTTTCTTGGCATGTTCTGGAATTACCATGGACCGCATGACACAGCAAGGATTGAAGTTGGGAAAATAGGAACCCACAGTTCTCAGGCCAAACAGAACCAGCACATAAACAGGGAATGGTATCTTTGACACTTAAGGCCAGGAAAAGAACAGGCAAAAGTCAGTTAATTTGAAAGAGAATTAAAATCTGGATTTAAACCAAGAGACTCGTAGCTCGATTCCTGTGTTCTACAATAAATGGACCTTCTTCATCTGCGTATGTGCATGAGAGCATAAGAAACATATTTGTTTGTGAAAAAGCATTATTTAAACCATACTGTGTCTCTGAAGCTTCAGCTGTTAACGAGTTACTGAATGTGATAGTGTTAAGATTTACTGACGAGCCTGATGTGAAACCTGACAATCAAGCAAGTTTCATAAAAATCAAGGAAAGCTTGCAAAGGCCCCTCTAACTTTTTAGAAAATGGAACTTCAGATTGCCCACTGGTGCAAGCTGGCAATTTTCTCTATGGATTTTAAATAAATATTGATAGGAAAATATTCCAGACTGGAAATCTGTCCCCAAAAGTAAATTGTTAAACAGAGTGGACCTACCATGGTCCACTCAGTTTACACTCCCAATACAGGAAGCCTGGAATGAAACGTAGCTGTATTTTTGACAGAACTTTTATGGAGAATACTAGAACCAAGATTTAACTGGAACGTAGATGGGACAGAGAAGCGTACATATTTCTCTTCAAACTTCCTGGTAAGGGCTTCTGCTTTGTGCTTCTCCTTTTCTTCATCATTGAAGGGATCAGCAAAGTCTTTTTTCTGTAGGGAAAGGGGAGTGTAAAAAAGGAGAAAAGAGAGTATGTCACATGGTTTCAGAGAAGTCACTTATATCATGAGCCAACAGGTTCTGTAATGCTTGGTGCACAGCCTTGTTTCAAATTTTGAATTTAACCACATACCTCTGCCAAGGAAAGGGAGGGAGGGAGGGAAAAAAAGAAGGGAAGAGAGGGGAAGGCAGGCAGGCAGGCAGGCAGGCAGGCAGGGGAAGGGAAGAGAGGGGAAGGAAGGAAGGTTTTGCCCTTTTGCCTTTTATATTAGTCTAACAACAGAAGCAATTTGCATTTTCTTGCAGTTCAGATAGGCCCCTGCATATTGGTTATCTAACTGATGCTACTGGCCTGATGCAAACAATGTGAGGATTCCTCTGAGTTGACCTCTTTGTTCATTAATACCTCAGGACTAGATTCCTACATTATTCTATGTAAGGAGGAAAAGTGCATCTAGTTATTAGCAGAGGACTCATCATATATCTTCCATAACAGCAAAAACACCAGCAGAGCAATTTGATTCTTGTCCCTTCCCTCATTAAAAAAAGAATTGCCAAATATAAGTTGTCTCATAGCTGGGAAGTAAAGGCAGAAATTATTCTGGTTCTAGCCAAAGAACTGCAGATTTTTTATTAATTCAAGAAGAAAGGCCCTATCCTATTTGCTTTCCATTTTAGCCCAGGACCGCGAAAGTGGCACCTGTACATCTCTTTTAATTTATATGCAAATCTAGTTGATGCAAGTGCTCTAAAAATAGCATAAATTATAACTGTAAATAAATGTTGACTATTGTTGAGCAACGTGCATGGATCCCAAAGGCCGGAGTGGCCAGATTCTCTTCCTGGCTCAAATGATATTGGGCATCATCAAGGTTCTGTCTTTTGGGGCTTCTGGTGTGGATTCATTGCAAACTAGACGTCCCTGAAGGAGTGGGGATGGCACTGTGGTCAAATCAGCAGTCAGACAGCGAATTCTGGCTGGCAAAGTCTCTCCAGTAGAAGGAGAGACTATGAGATCGCCCACTTGCACTCTGGATAGCTGCTCCTCATGAGTAGGCTGCAGGAACTAAGGTTTTTGTAGTCAGCTTGTGAGTTGGGCGGCTGGGAGCTGAGGGATTTCAACCAAGCTCACAGCCATAATGTAGCCTATACGGACACAAAGTTCGCACAAGCCTCATTTTCTTAATCACTTTCGGATGTAACTAATTTACAGCTAAAGAGAGATTTTCTAAGTGGTGGGATAAAAATTCCACTTGGTGAACTGTTATTTTTTCTGGGTTACAAAGGAATTAAAAAAAAGAAGTTTTAAAGACTTAAAAACTTTTGGCAAAAAGCTTAACAAGGAGTCGATGTAAGGAAGTTTAAAATAGATAAAGGGGAGAGTTATTTTGAAAGATTATTTTTTGGTGAAAGTGCTTTTGAACGAATCGGAATTAAATTAGACAAACTGGAACTTTGTGGGAATAATTTTTGTTTACTATCAAAGAGTGAAGGCAATTGGTGGATTTTACAAAACAAAAGATAAAAGTAATATGAGCCAGACTGTGATGCTGACTATAACTATGGAGTGCCACTTGAAATGAAAATATTAAGGGCACAAAAAGACATTAAAAAAAAGGGGGGGGAGCTTGCCTTTTCTCTTTCCCTTGTCTGGAGATGTAAAACAAATTAATGACAAAGTAAAAATTTTGGAGAGAAAGACAGAAGTCATAGACAAGTTGGAAAGAGAACTAGATAATCTGTCTCTGTGGGATTGAGAGATTTGTTGCTAGAATTTATTCATGAGGATCAATGTGGGTTTTTACCTGAAAGACAGTTAAGGACAATGTTAGAAATGTGTGGGACATTTTAGACTGTTTGGAGCAACATAATGAAAAACAATCCACACTGATTT
The DNA here is from genome assembly GCF_059951505.1 of Python bivittatus. Lineage (NCBI taxonomy): Eukaryota > Metazoa > Chordata > Lepidosauria > Squamata > Pythonidae > Python > Python bivittatus. The sequence goes on from NW_028277031.1 coordinate 7,031,122, forward strand.
TCTTAGATGCAGAGAAGGCCTTTGACAATTTTAACTGGACTTTCTCGTTCAAGGTTTTGGAAGAATTTTGGACAGAACTTTATAAAATGGGTAAGATCAATTTACACTTCACAGAAAGAACAAATAATTGTTAATGGAGATCTAACTAAACCCTGTAAGATACAAAAAGGAACAACAGGTATGCCCACTGTCTCCTCTCTTATTTTGGCTCCTGAAATACTGAATAGAGATATAAGATAAGTGAGAGGATTGTGGGAGTAAAGATTAAAAAATAAACTTATATGTTAAGGGTTTTTACAGATGACTTGTTGGTTCTGGAAGGGAACCAACTCCTTTAAAGGAAATTGAAATATTAATGGGCAAATTAAAAGAATTTGGTGCATTATCAGATTTCAAGATTAATAAACAGAAGATGAAGATGTTAACAAAAAACATGAAAATCCAAGATCAAACAGAAATGATGAATAAAATGGGTTTTAAGATAGAGAAGATAAAGTATCTGGGTATCACTATGACAAATATGTACTGTATGTTTTTTCAGAATAACAATGTTAAGACATGGAATGAAAAAAAATACACGTTAAGATGGGAGAAACTACAACTGTCATTGCTGGGGAGAATTTCTGTGATAAAAATGAATGTTTTGCCTCCAGTTATGTTTTTGTTTCAGACAATACCTGTTTTGACAACTGATGCACCATTTAAACAGTGGCAGGATATATTTAAATTTGTGTGGCAGGAGAAAAAAACCACAAGTTAGATATAAGGTGTTACAAGATGCAAAGGAAGGAGGAGGATTGGGTTTACCTGATTTGAAATTGTATTTTACAGCTTGCTGTTTGGTTTGGTTGAAAGAGTGGGTGTTGCTGAGAAATAGAAGACTCTTGGAGTTAGAAGAACATGACCTGAGATTTGCATAGGATAGATATTTGTGGTATGATAGTCAAGGTTAATGTGGATTTTAAAAAGTCATTATATTAGACATGTTGAGAATATGGAATAGATACAAACCCAGGTTGTACCTGAAAACACCTTTGTGGCTCTCAGTACGAGATGTATTTTGTAGATGAGAAATAATAGGCAAACTGAAATGGCTAACATTGTGAGATATTAGAATTTTGTCAAGGGGAATATAAAATAAAATCAAGAGAAGAACTGGTGGCACAGGGAGATAGTAGCCAATGGTTCTCTTATTTATACCTGTTAGAAAGATTCAAAGTAAACAAAATAATTTATGCTTTTGAACACTGTAAGACTGAGTATGAAATAGAATTGTGTACAATTGATGAACATGTAATTGTTAAAATGTATAAACTTTTATTGAAATTTCTGGTGATAATATACAGTTGGAAAAATGGGAAAATATGTGGCTGAAAGGATTGAAATTTACACTATGTTATTATCTTAAAAGAGAATTTTTATAAAACGATGTACCTACCGTTGGTACATGTCACCAGAGAAATTGTCTAGAATGTATAAAGACACCTCAAATTTATGTTAGAAATGTGAACAAGAGACATTTTATCATGTTTGGTGGGTGTGTAAAAAAGCTAGCAAATGCATACACTGCTTCAGAGGATTTTAAAGATTAATGTACAATTGAGACCAGAGGTTTTTCTTTTGGGAATGATGGACAAACAGTTGGAAAAAAATCATGGAATTTTATATATGATAACTGCAGTGAGATTATTGTATACACAAAGATGGCAAGATGTGGCACTACTCATAATGGAGGAATGGTTGGTGAAGATGATAGAACTTGCTGAGATGGCCAAATTGACTTCTTTGATCAAAGACAATATCTACGTTTATTGCTGACTGAAAACCCCTTATGGATTTTTTGCATAAAACAGAAAAAAATGAACTTATGATTCATGGTTTTGATGATTAGACAGGATTATGGAAAGAAGAGAGTTATGTTATAACCATACAGTAAGAGGTAAATTTTTTATTGTACTTATAGCTGCTATAAAGATTGGAAACTACTTCCTTGTATCCTTTTTCTTTCTTTTCTATTTTACTTTTTTTCCCTTTCTTGCACTTTAGCTTTCTCTTTGATTTCTTTCTCTTCTATTAGTTTGTATTAGTTCTTATCTTCCTTTAAAAAAAAAAATCGTTTATATAAATTATATTAAAATATCTAGGTTGTGTCTTTTCAACAACCTCTTCTCATCCCTACCACTTTCACCTCCACAGTTCCAAATAACATAATTAGTTTTTTTATTTATTTACTAAAGCAATTTATATGCAGTTTGTCAAATATTCTCATGGATTTCCACCCAGGCCTTTGGAGACCCCTCGCTTCATCATGCTTACCATCTTTTATCTTTTATTGTAATTTCTGTAATTGTCGTGAGCCGCCCAGCGTTGTGGAGAGCTGGGCAGCATACACAGTTATTATTATTGGTGTTATTATTATCCGTTAAGATGAAGAGTGCACATTACAAAACAAAAAGAAACACCTGCTTACCTTTTCTCCTGCAGAACTGCTTTTCCCTTTTCCTCGAGTCATCTTCAGCAGTTCTGGGTAAAAGAATTCTGGGCAGCGCTTATGATCTGGTTCAAAAAGGGAGAGGGCAATGCGTACCGCTGCAGCTGCAGGTTCAGATTCTTGAGGATGCTCTGGATTTGTGACATCCTCCCATCGAGGCTTTTTCAGTAAAGTGGTACTCAGTGGGCCTGATAAAGAGGTGAGTTGGACCCGGTGGGGTTCCGTCATGGCTATACGCTTGTGGTAGCTACTCTCAAGGCATGGTTTCCATCACTTTAGGCCAAAGGCTGCACAGGTGTATGTATGGGAGCATTCACTGTTAGCACACTCTCAAAGATGATTACGGAATTCTGAAGTCAATGCTGATCTTAGATTCCAACTTAAAAAGTAACCTAAAAGTCTCTGTTTTTATCATAAATGAAGAATCATCCCATAGCAACACCTTTTGGGGTTAACTTGCAGCCCTTAAAGTTATGGTCACTACACAGTCCAACTCTGTTTCAAGCAGAAAGTGAAGGAAAAAAGACAGAAACAATTTTCTGAATGGAGCAACTTTTATAGAATTTCCTACAATATGACTTTGGCTACAAAAGTCAGCCTGGGTTATCTTACTGTGCATTAGAGTATTTCCCACACTATGGGCTGACATAATGCAAAGAACACTGAACACATGAGCTCCAGTTTTCAGCCAAACCAAAATTCAGGCCTGTTGTTCTTCAGATGCAAATTAATCCAGTCCAATGGCAGGTGGGCAGTGCTCCTGAGAACTTCCTTCCACACAGGTTTCTTTCTACTTCCACTAGCGGGGGAAAAAGAAATAGAAAGTTTCAGCACAAAACCCAGCAATGCACACGCTTGGGTTGCATGGGCAATGGATCCATCTCTATTCATGTATCAACGCATTTCAGCTTGAATGAGGCTATACTGAAACAGAAATTGCACAATGGAAGAGGACTGAGGAAACGCAGTAAAATAATTCACCACACAATGATACTAACCCTAGCACTTTGCAAAATTAATCGTTGTACAGGTGAAACCTCTTTTTGTATAGCAATAGATGTGATAGCATGGATGGATGCATAAAAACAACCACCTTCATTCATTAGTACATACACAAAAAACGATGGTAGAGGGGAGAGATGGGCAACCAGCCCATTTTATCTTTAGCTCTGGAATCTGGGATGTGTGTCTACCTACCAGTGATGTACTGGTAAATGTTTAAGAACTGGCTCCGTTGCTGCCACTGCATCACCCATCAAGGAACAGCTGATTGGCACGCTAGGCAGCGTAGCTCAGCTCTGCTCTCAACCGGCTTGCAAAATTCCAGAAGATTTAACAGCTGGTTATAGCCACCACTGCTATCTACCCACTACTGAGATGGGATACCAGAATGCTAACCACAATGGAGGAGCACCTTGGGCTGAAAAAGGTTCATGTGACCCAGCAGTGGTCAGCAGTGACCAACTAATCAGTACATCAGCATAACTGGCCAGATTCACATGCTGCATGAAGGCACAATGTAGCTTGTTGTATTTTAGCTGAGTGTGCCATTACATCATGATTTATACCTTAACAGAATGGATAAACCTGGCCTTTACAGCTTACTTAACAACCTTTATCTCAGAGCAGAAGAGGGGAACTTTCTGAGGAGTTGGGGGTACAATTCTGGTGACTAAATGCAGGGCTGCAGACAATATCACAGGAAAGAGAGTAACATCACAGGTGGGAGCAATGCCATCCTTTTTTGTCTTTTTCAGTTTTTTTTTTAAATAAAAACAAGAAGCCTCTGATAAACAACTATTATCATCATCATCATATTCAATTGATATCCCTTTTCCCGAAGAACTCAAGATGATGTACATAGGACTCCTTCCCCCATTTTTTCCCCAAAACAAGAACCTTGTAAAGAAGGCTGGACGTATGACTAACCCAAAGTCCCCTATAGAACTTCCATGGATGAAGACAATTAAAACCTGTCCCCACCTATGACCACAACTTGTGCGTATAAAATTAGGTGCCAAACCAGTCAAATTTGGTGCTCACCTTTGGGTTGGTTTGTAAGCACTGGGGGTGGTTCAAGAATAAAAATGGATCTACTATGCCTCCCAGAGACCTCCCACTTTCTTTTCCACCCATGTTTAGAAGGAACCCAAAATCACACCCTGAAAACCAGTAAATTTGCCAGTGAATGTTGGTAATTTTGAGATGCCAAAAGTGAGGTAAGAAGGGTGACCTTACCCACAGGAAACAACACCATGAGCAGAAAACAAAATGCTGAGTTGGTCTCTGACAGATGCTTAAAGAAAAAAAATTAAGTTTAGCACCTGAAGAGTGCCTTGTGCCAGTATAAATATGGATGGAACATCTAAATTTTGCTAAAGAGATAACTGTCAGAGTCAACATACTTCCAACCCTGTAACTTTAGAGAGAAAGGCTAAAATATAATTGTACTTATAACTGCTGTGAAGAATATCAAAGCCACTTCTTTATACTTTTATATCTTTCTTTATATCTTTCCATTTTTTCTACTTTTACTTGTTTTCTTATTGCACTTTTAGCTTTTTGTTATTTCTCTTTGTTTGTTTCTGTCTTATTTTAGCATTAGTTCTTGTTGTTAAAACTTCTAATAAAAATTATATTAAAAAACTTCTAATCCTTTGACAAGTCAGATTAATTGTGATGGCTCAGCTGAGAAATTATGTACAAATAAAACATTTGCACATGGAGACATTTCCTCTGAGCAACAACACTGTGTCTTCTTTTTTCAAGACCCATCAAAGAAGATGCATATACACAAACAAGCCAGGGAAAATACACTGATTCCAATCACATCCTTGGGGGCACTTGCTTCAAAACAGTAACTCTCTAAGGACAAACCTTAAGCCTTGTTAAAAAGCCAGTGTAATATAACAAAACATCACACAGCTCAGCTATGTTTACTGAATGATTTCAGGCTTATTCTTTGACGCCTGCCAGTGGAATCTCCAGGGTGGACCTAAGGAATACTCCTTTCTGAAACTCTGGACAGCCACTGAGAGACAGTGTGGTACGTGTGAAATGGCTCCTCAGAAGATTACTGAATTTTAGCAATAGCCTATTATATACTAGAATGATTTCCTTACATCCGACCCCTGATATATTCATTATATCTCTGACACATACACTTAAAATACTTGTCATCTCAAATTCTTCTTTTTCCTCTCAAAATCTCCTTGGCCATTGTCCATATAACTAATCACGGCTCTTTCCTAGACCTCCTTTACCTTAGCCCTCTACATTGAAGCCATTAGTAAATCACCTGACAACAGCCTTCCCTCATTTGGTACCCTTCAAGTGTTTTGGATTCAGTGCTGGCTGGGGAGTTTTAAATCCCAATGCATCTGAAGGGCAGCATCTTGGTGAAGGCTGCTTTACGAATTTGCAGGAATGCAGCTCTTGCTCTCTAACAAAAAAGTTAGCTGATAGTTTAAGTCACCTCTCCCATTTCTGGACTTCTGTTTCATTTGAGGTCCCTTATCTCCATTTAATATAGGTAGTCCCCAGTTTAAGAATGAGCTCCATTCCCAAGGTCTGACCTTAAGTCAAATTTGTACGTAAGCTGGAACAGTATGATTTCATAATACTGTATAAGTAGTATTGTGTAATGAATTTGAACCATTGTGTATTTAACTCAAACCATTGTGTATTTAACTTGAATTTTGCTACAATAGGCTCATTCTTAACTATGGTCATCTGTAAACTGGACATTCTTAACTGGGGGACTACCTGTACTTGGACGCCAAAATGCTTTTATTTCTCTGATGATGTGACATTATAACTTTAAGTGAAAACATAGATACTGCCTGTCCATTCATAAATTCTGCAGAAGAATGTCAGAGGTATAACCTTTAAAGATGAACATGTTTACTTTTCCTTTAATTTCTTCTTCCACTTGTTTCTTCACTTCGCTTTTTTTCATTTCCTGATCTTAAGCCCCAGAAAACAGATCCTTTTATTATACATTTAGCAAGAATCTGTTTTTCCACCCTGTTGGCACAGATAGCTCTTCCTCCTCCAATTTATTCCCCACAACAGCAATCCCATTGGACAGAGAGAATGGCTACTCTGACACCAGAAAGCTTCCATGCTAGGAGGTAGGCTTCATTTTAGAACTGTCCAAACTGTCTCATGCTTTAACTGCTAGCTTATATTAGCTCCCATTCCATTTTATGGAGTTGCACACAATTACCTGACTCTGTTCTGTAGGGTTACTCCAGAAAACAGAAATCAAAACAAATCCGTGCAATTGCTCAAGAGCAGCCTTAACTATGAAACTTACCAGCACTAGTATTTCAAAATGAATAAAACCAAACCACATTCTTCTATTTTCTTCACCGTTACTTCAGTTTGTAGAAAGGTAACAGAAGTCCATTTTTCTTCACACCCTTCTTGTCATTTCAAAGTTGTATTGTGGGGTGCTATCAGAATACTGAACTGCCCTCTCCCTATTTCAAATTCCTTCTCTTTAATAAACTCAACTTTGCAGACCACAAATAGCCCAGCGTCCAAAATGCTTAACACAGCACTGCTTATACTGGAATCCAAACTGCTAACCTTGTGCAGCAAAGTGCTTTGCTTTTTGCGAGAACAATTAACATCATATTATGACCCCCCCCAAATTAGAGATGTCACACCACCAACCGCATCCCTTGCTGCCCTCCCTGAACATTTTTCAAAACAAACAGAACAAGGGCTTCAAAGTCCCCCAATACGACATAAAGACAACAACTCACATGATAGATCTAGAACAATGTGTCTTAAAGCACATTGGGGTCCCCCAAAACCTCCCAGGGGTCCACGAAACCCACATGATTGGCCAGCCTATGTTGAGGAGAATAATACCATATTAAAATCCCACCAAACAATCGTGAGAAGAGGCAGCGGCGACGAGCGCATCCCTTTTCATTTTTCATATGGCAAATATCAGCAACTGTAACCCACACCAACGAAAGCGTCTTTTGGGGTGCTGCCTGATTTTCAAAAGGTGGAAGGGGTCCTCAGAGCAAAAAGTTTAAGACACGCTGGCGAACCGCAGAAACCAGGCGCCTGTACCCCTCGGAAAGCCTGACCCAGCTGCTGCCGACAAAGAAAGGAAGAAGGGAGCAATCACCTTCCTGAATGTGAAGGGCCTCCATCCTCCGGACGCAAAGAGGGCCTTCTTCCTCTCCGGCGGGTCTGCAAGAGCCTTGTCTTCCGCCGCGGCCCGGCTGTGGCTGGGGAAGTCCTGCCGCGCAGCCCCGGTCCAAAGGCCCCCCTCCACCTGCAGCAACGTGACAAGAGCTTTCAGGGGGCCTCCGACCCAGGGCTGCCGCTCCGGGGCCTCCGGGGCCAACAGCTGCCAGCCAAGCAACAGCCCACGCTGGCACCCGCCGCCGCCGCCCGCCCGGGACCAGGTGCTTCGCTTAGAGATTATCAGCAGTCATTAGCAGAAGCCCCCCCCCCCCGGCTTCATCCCGGTTGGGAATGGGGGCTGGAGTCCGTGCCATGAGGAAGGCCGGGGCTGGGCGGTGGGTTCGCTGGGGAAAGCAAAAGGCTCCTCGAGGGAAGGTCAGACTCCCCGGGGTGGCCCGTCTCGGGGGGCAGGTCAGGTCAGGCCAGGTCAGGCCGGCCCCCCCGCCCGTCCCTACCCCGTCCGGGGCCGACCCGTCGTACCCCCGGCCCCTGCGAGCGGCTGGTGGGCCCCGGGGGCAAGGAGACACCCCAGCGCCGACCCGGAGGGGGCTGCTGGAAGCCGGGATGAAGGGAAGGCGCCAAGCGGGCGACGGGTGAGGGGCGCCGCTTCCCCCCAGCCGGCGAGGCGGAGAGCAAGGCCCCGTTGCCCCTGGTTACGAGGGAGGCGCTTTCGCGCGCCGGGAGGTTTGTCCCTTCTCCCGCCCTGTCCCCCTTCCGAGCCACAAGCTGCGCTCACCGGCCCGTGCCGCCTGTGCTCCCGGCCTCTCGCCTCCTGCTCCTGCGGCTGCCCGCCGTCGCTATTCCCACCAGCGGCGCCCCGTCGCCCCACCTCCCCGCCAAGATGCCTTCTCTCCCTGTCGCTCCCGCGTCACGTGCAAGGGGTGGAAAGAAACAGCCACACACACGCGCGCGCTGGCCAGGGAAGGAGGGAGGGCGCATGTCACGTGACGCCTACACCGCCTTCCACGCGCCCGGGGAGGGAAGAGGAAAGGAGGGGCGACGCGGCCGCGGCGGCGAATCACGTGGGGGCGCCCCGCGGACGCCGCGCCTCGCGTCACGTGCAGGGGCCCAGCCTATCGCGGCTCCCCTCTGCCTCTCCTCGCTGGTCTTCCGAGCCGTCCTGCCTGAGGGAGAAGGAGGAGCGGGTGGCAGTGCGCGAGCCTGCCGCGGAGGAGGAGGCGGAGGCGGCGGAGGAGGGCAGCGCGGCGGCGGCAATCCGAGCGGGCCGGGGGTCGCGAGGGCGGCGGGCGGCGCGAGGAGGGTGTGGCGGCCGAGGCGCAGCGACGGTGCCGGCTGGGTCGGGAAGATGGCGGCGGCGGCGGCAGCGGCGACGGCGGCGCCGCCTGTGAACCTGCGGCTGGGAGACTTGGTGTGGTGAGTGCGGGGCGGAGGGGCGCCGCCGCGGCCGGACGCGGCCTGGGGAAGGGCGGGGCCGCTGGGCCGCTGAGGGGCGGAAGAAGGGAGGGGCGGGCGAAGCCTTCAGAAGGGGCCGCCGACAGCGGGGGACAGGAGCGCGCCGCGGCCTCCCCCCAGGAGCGGCACGGCGGGCGGGCGGGCGGGCCGGGGGCTCCCGGCCGAGCGGCCTTCCGCGAGACGGTGAGCCTCGGCGGGGGTCCCCTCGGAGAAGGGGCAGCCCCGGCGGGCGGGGGGGCGCTGCGAGCAGTTCCAGCCCGTCACCCCGAATCGCCCCCTCTAGCCTGCGGGGAGGGCGCGCGTCGGCCGGACGCCGAGTCCCCGACGCGCTCTCCCCCTGCCGGGTTGGGCAGGGGCCCCTCGCGGGGAAGCTCCGGGCGACAGGCGGGCCCCCAGACGGGGGTCCCTTGGGTGAACCCGGCGCAGCCAGCCGCGGGGAAGAGCGATGCTCGGGCCGGGGCGGAGCGCGGGAGCCGCGTAGGCAGCAGCCACTTCGGGCGGCGTGGCCCTTCGTGGGGGGGCGAATTAAGGGGGAGGCCCCCCGCGGCAGGAGGGGGGCTGCGTCTTCCTCCCGTGCAGCCAAATCTTCCGAATTTGACCTAGAAGCAAGCCGCCCCGAGTCCAGCGGCGCTCGCCTTCAGTCGCGACGCTGGGAATGTAAACGAAGCAAGCCAGTTCAACTTAGACGGGCCATTGTTTCTCGGCCGCAAAGCTGTATCCCTGTTGCAGGGATAATGATACTGATTTGCTCTGTGGAGAAAGAATGTGGTCAGGGTACTCTAGCAATTCTTATAATTATATAGTGCAGATCTTTGGTGTTGAAGCAGAAGCAGAAGGGCTGTAGCTCAGTGCAGTAGGACATGCCTTGCATGCAAAGGGTCCCGTCTTTCATTTCTGGGCATTTCCAAGTCGGATTGCTAAAAGACTTCTGCAGAAACCTTTGTGGGGGACAGCTGAGGCTTATTGGTAATACCCAGCAAGATGGGTTAATGTCTGGTGGCAGTTTTTCCCAACCCACATATCTGCTGTGTGGATTTCAGTTCCCATATCCCTGTGCGATGGCTATGAATTCTGGGAATTGACATCTCTCACTTGAAATGCAACAGAGTCAGGAAGGGCTGGCCTGAAGGTATACTCCAGTTTCCTACATAAGATTCTAGACAGGTACCTAAGTAGCACAATCAGGGGATCTTTTATTTATTGTAACTGACTTTATTGAGAGAAGCTCTGGAGCTATTCTTCACCGTCTTATTGCCTTCATCTAGATTTTGTTGAGGAGGGTTTCCCTTTTACATCCTGTATGATTTGTAAAGTGGGTATTCAAAATGGTATTGTAACTCACAAAGTTATACATAATCTGTTATTGTATAGTATAATAAATTGTATAATGGTTTGCATTTTTTCTTCCCTCTGCCAATAATTTTGTAATAGGTGCTACATTCTAGTAAGTTCACAACCAAACTGGTTTTACACTGTGATTCAGTATTGTAGCACATACTTTTAATACATTTTCAAATAAATCCTGTGAGTTGAATGGGATTTGCTTCTGTGTAAGATGGCATATGATTGTTTCCATAGACCAGTGAACCTCATGGACTTTTGTTCTTTACCAGCAGCCTTGTGATGTAGGTCACTGATGCAACAACTGTACAGGGGGTAACTCTGATAGTTTTTTCCCCCCTGGTTAATGGGCTTCTTGTTAGGAATTACAAGGTTAGAGTGGAAGTTCTTGAAATTAATAATATCCCTTAATTGGATATGTGGTTTATATTTTTGCTTGATCCTCCATGATTGTAAGATATTTTATTGTTGGTTAAGAGCTATGTAAGGGACGTGTTTCTTCTGTCAAATTGTTTGATAACTACTAGCTGACCCATCATTATGTTCCAGTTGAGAATTTTTGGTACTTGTAAAATCTGTCTTTAAATACATACCATCAATAGATTTACAGTGAACCTGCATCAATGAATTGAGATGTCCTATACGTTGTTGAGCAATTACAGAGTAGCTTAATTGTGTAATGCTTTTAGTAATGAGGGGCTGAACTTTTACAACTTAACAGTAATAGCTATCTGTAATATACAGAGAACAGCCCATTTATTAACTGAATGGAGTTGGTTTAGGGAGTACAAAAGTGCAGCCTTAAATGTTATTCATGAGACTTTTCATTTGATGAAAGTGTCTGTATCACAGCCCCCATCAAATTCATGAAGAGATTCAGCTGTTGTTCTCCCCTCCCCTGTTCTGTTGAAAGTTCTTGTCACGAAAGGTACAAAGATTGTATGCTTAAAAATAGTTAATTTTTTGTACTTCCTCAGTCATGTGACTCTTGGTAGAAGTAACAATTGAATATTACAATTAGAAGATAAGCTAAGTACACTAAATTAGTGTAAAGCTAAGCATGCTTCACTAATTGTATCTTAGGACTGACATACTGAATTGCTAAGTAATATTCTCCTAAATATTGATAATATTGACTAAACTTGTTAATTGTTTGGAAAGGGAAAGCAACAGCTTTTGGCTGTTTCCTTTTAGTCAGTATCCTTTGATGTGATAATTCTGAACTCTGTTCACTCTATTCATAATAACTCTCTTGGCCCTGCTAGCATCCATTAATATCAAATTAAGTAGACAAGTGAAATATTTCAGGAAAGATTCAGGGTTAAACCAGTTAAGTCATATACATAGGCCTGATTTTTCAGACCCATAATGTATCTAGCATATTATAGGGATATCATTGCATATGAAGCCATTTTTGGTAGCTGGTTGTTGCTTATAGTCCTCTTTAAGTTATATGGTAGATATGATTCAAGAGAAGGGAAAATTGTGCATCAATCTGAAGACACTGAAAGGCAGGGAGAAACAAAAGTGCTTTAAAATGTTCTTAGTACTGTATTTTCATGCTTATATCAACGTGAAGATTCCTTCCTGTATCCAGGCATCTAAAGCTTAATACAAAGTGAGAAGTGAAGAACTTGAGGGAAGACAAGAATCCGTTTCTGCTCAGCTTGAACCAAAACTTCTTCCAAAAGCTGTTATGCAGGAAAGGTGGTTTCATGGTCTGATGTTGCATAGGTTGATAAGAATAAGTTCATAGTTGCCACCAAAATCTTATAGGTGCATTTTTAAAAGCTTGGCTTCATGCCTCTGCAGGTTAATCTGCCTTCTCCTGCTAAACTATATTGCTGATGCAGGTGGGACAAGTTTCATCAGAAAACTGAAAGGGAGAAGACAGCTCCCTTTTACCTGGAAGAGAGCCCTCAAAAGCCCATTTCCTGTAGGTAAGACATAGAAAAAAATGGTTTCATATTGTTTCATACCATTTATATACTTGGTAACATACCAAGAGTCGAAAACTTCAGTACTAAACAACCGTGGAAACTAAAGCTGAGAATCAACCTAGGCACAGAAATGAGGAGCAACCATCAATTGTGTTTCTGTAGGCAGTGATGATTTCATGTAGGACTTGATAACTTCACTCTTCCTGCTTTCCAGTTGGATTGAGAGAAACTAAGCAAAGAAGCTGAACAATAATTGGGCCAGCATACATCCTCTTATTTAGTTGTAGGCTCTGTTTTATTATATTATTTTATTTTAGTGTTTGCTGTAGTATAGGTTAGATCAGCGTTCCCATGAGTGGAGCTCAGCTCACCTATGACTGTTATTAGTATATGGTGGTGATACTTCTAAGCATGATCTAAGGTGGGTTTTCAAACTTTTTGAGGCTACAGAACCCTTGATTAAGAAGCAAAGCTGTAGTAATAAGAGAATTGGCAGTTATTTTTTTTTGCCCCTAGTCTTTCAAAGAACCTCATCAAGTTTTCATGGAACCACAGCATTCCTTGGAACATACTTTGAAAAACCTTGATATAAGGCTATATTAAACTATTGTATAAATAGGACTGATGTATTGCACTTGATTATGCTTAGTGATATGTCTTAGGGCTATATATTTCAGAAATGATTTGGAAGAAGTGCTTTGCTCTTGCGCAAGCACAGCACCTTTCTACATTAAAGTAGCCTACTTTTTCAGGCTTCTGTGCAAATCTGAGAAAAGCGTGCTGCTTTTTATCTGTGATAAATATTTCAATACCTTATGGATCTCACCTAGTCGTTTTGAATCCTTTGGGGCCTCAAAAAGGTTAAAAATAGCTTCAAACCATTGAGCTTTATAAAGCTAGTAGATGAAGAAATTCTACTTTTATGTAGTCTAACAATGTAGCTTTGCAATTTGGTGATTTAGCAGTGCCAAACATTATAGTATCAGTGATCCTTTGTAATTTTTAGGCACAGCTTGGGTGCAAAGTCGTCTACGGTATTTTTTAAAATCATAGCTTGTCCCCTTTCCCATGACTCTGCGTTTGGATGCTACCCTGCAATGCAATTTCCAATGGCCTGACGTTTAGGCAACATACACTTGCTATATTTGTAGAATTGCTTTTTAAAGGAAAACTGTTAAATCTGAACCAGTACTGGTAGATGCTATAGTGGGCTATTGGTTTTACCAGAAGATGTTATTTTAATCTGAAAAGTAGTGCATTTAAAGACTAGCCATTCTCTGTTCCAGGAATCCACGAGTAATAGAGTTATTGGATTCAAATCTGTGGGGCTCTGAAGAAGACTGTAGTAATTTTAAATAAAAGATTTGTGAAAGAAATTAAGAAGGATCATCGAGACTAGCCCAGTTGAGAGTTAGTTTTCCAGGTTGCTAGATTATTTGTTTTACACACATCTGGGATGCCAACAGTGACACTGGTTCCTAGTTTGCCTCTACCGACTGATGGAATTAGTTGGAAGCATTACAAAGGTTGATAGTTATTTGCAGAAGCTGGTCTTTGTTTTTAACAGCAAAGTCCCATGTAAGATGAGTGGGTAGGCAGTTTGAATATTTATAAGCCTTTTTTGCTATTTGGGAGAACATTTTGCACCCAAGAAGTTATTAGGCAGGGTCTGCCTGTACTTCAGAGTAATGTTCATTTAGTAATTCTCATAAAGGAATATTCTCCTATAGCCACACTTCGTTTCACTAATTAGCTCTTCAGTTTCTTTTCTAGTAGTACTGTATAGGGGAAGGATATTGAAGAGTTGCTGCTGTTTTTGATAGCATTTGGCTGACTTCTGGTTTTTCTATAGGGGGAAGCTGGGCCGATATCCTCCTTGGCCAGGAAAGGTAAGTCTTCAACCTAGATTCTAATCTGTTCTTTATTATCTACTGGTTCTCTTGCATATACAAACTGTCTCAAATTGCTTTTTGTTTCAGTGTAAGCATTTTGGTAGGTTTCAAAATGGATTAGGTGCAGCCACTTAGTTTTTATCTTAGTTTCTGCTGAATGAGTTTTCCCCTACTTTTTTTTTTTTTTAAAGGGCTTTGTTTAATAAAGAGCTGACTTCAAGGTAACAGACAAGAAAATAAGTTCCTTGAATACACAGGGACCTTAATAAATGCGTAATATAATTTATTATAACTGTACTTCTGTTTTTAAAACATGAAGTTTACATATGAGTTATGACCCCTAGAACAGCCATAATTTTACTTTGTGATAACTTAAAACTGCTAGGAGGTGCAAACCAATGTAGTTCCAATGAATGCTGTTGGAAAGAGCGGGGACTGTTAAGTTAGCAATGAATTGTTCACTCAAGTTATTTAGAAGGGGGAACTTACAAAACATTATTTCAAGGTGTGCAGCTTTCCTGTTATGCTTCCTGATCATGTAATTGCTGGCTCTGCTGCTAAAAAGCATGCTCTGCACCCTAACTCATTATTCAGCTTTAGCTCTCCTATAGTGCTGCTATAAATCTTTCCTTCCATCTCTGGCCAGTTCCAGCATGGTGGTATTTTAAAAATTGAGATAAAAGCGATTAGTGTAACCATGGTTATGGTTCTAGCATACAGGTATTGAGTGGGAACTTGTGCTTTCCCCACTTAATCCCTTTGTATATTTTTCCATTGTTTCCTTTGTTGCTACAACATGACCTCTGAGTAATGTTTTTTCCCTTCTCTTAGAAAAATCAAAGCAATATGCAATAGCTGTGACCAATTCTTGGATTTACTGCTTGATAGGCTAGTCCATTGGATCTTTTATATTGGAATAAAGATGTTACCCTTAAAATAATAAAAATCTCTCCTAACGTTGCTTAGACAGTACTTAATCAGTATACAGGTAATCCTTGGTTACCGACTGCTTGTTCAACCACCATTCGAAGTTACAACAGCACCGAAAAAGATTTACAACCGGTCCTTGAACTTGCAGCCATTGCAGCATCCCCGCAGTCACATGATTGCAATTCGGGCTCTTGGCAACCGGCGTACATTTATGACATCCTGTGGTCACGTGATCATCATTTGCGACCTTCACAGCTGGCTTCTGACAAGCAAAGTCAATGGGGAAGCCAGCAGGAAGTCATAAGTCGCAGTCACGTGACGTTGCACTTAACAGCCGCAAGTGATTTGCTTCACAACCGCAACTGGAAGTGACGTAAGTCAGGCATGGTCATGTGATGTTCCATTTTATGATTGTATCATTTAGTGAATGAGTTGCTGATCCAATTGCAGTCGGTAAGCAAGGACTACCTGTATGGCCTCTGTTCATGTAGCATCCAGACTTCTGCGAAACTGCAGTAATTATTGTCACAGTGTGTTGTGAGAAATCCAGTCATTATCCTAGCTGGTTATACAAACTCTGACCTAATCTGAAGCCACAGTATACTTCATTTAATTAGGCCTAGCGTGTTATAGGGAATACAGCAGTTGTATTCAACTAAATCAAGTCTAGCGTCTTTTGCGAACCCAGCCATGGAATTGCCAACCATCTTTTATCTATACCAGAGTAACTGGCATAATTGCTGAGCATGACTGCCAATACATAAATCCTGTTATGTACATAAATACTAAAGGCTTGCTTTCTGTTACCGTGGGTATGGAGTTTAAGTACATCTCAATTGGAGTCCTCAAATCTGCTGCCTGAGCACTTCAAGACACAGTGTTCATTAGAAGAGTCTGAGAAAAGTGCACTTGGTTTGTAAAAATCTTAATGTGTATTTGTGCTTTCAAGTTGGTTTTTGACTCCTGGTGAATGCCTGGACAAGTCCCTACAGTTTTCTTGGCAAAGTGGTTTGCCATTGCTTTCTTTTTTGTAGGGCTGAGAGAGAGCAACTGGCTAGCTTTGTACCTAAGGTGAACTAGAACTCACATTATCTCAGTTTCTAGCCTAGTCCCTTAACCATTACACCAGAATGGCTCTCAGAAATCTTAAACGTGAACCTTAAAACAGAAGCCAGTACTCAGGCACAGAATAAACCAAAATTCAGTTGGGTAGAAGGTTACCACGAGCACATTCTGTTGCCTCTTGGATTTGTGGAAGTACTGCCGGAGCTAGGAGCCTTTATATTTACTTCATTTATCTGTGTCTTTCTCCAGAAGATTTGCATGGGAGTCTTCCCACACCACATTTCATATCATTGTCACTATGTGACACTAATACAAATATATCTTTAACTTCCACAGTTGTTAATCCCATTTCAGAATGGTGTCTGTCAGAGCACAACAATTCTAGAGGGAGAACCAGGTGAACATTGAGAAAATTCAGTGTTCTCTCTCTTAACTGTTGCTACTTTTTTTCCCCCCATCTCAGATTGTTAACCCACCTAAGGACCTGAAGAAACCACGTGGGAAGAAGTGCTTCTTTGTGAAGTTTTTTGGAACTGAAGACCAGTATGTGGCCACTTTTTTTTTTCTTTTGTCTGGAAAGGAAGAGAAAAACTGTTTTAAAACTTTGGAGCCTTTGTAGAGAAGCTCTTGCTAGCATGCTAGAATTTCACGTCTTTCTTTTAAGTAGTCTTAATTTCTCAGCCAGTAGAAAAAGATGCTTTAGAACCTGTGTTAAAGATGGGTAACTGAATCTGGCCCATGGATTGGATTCCTGCCCCATGGGCTAGGAGATAGGGCAGGGCTTGGGCTTCCTTTTGATGAAGTTAGAATTGGGGAGTGCTCTTCTGAATGAAGGAAGACAATCCATTACTTGACACGGAGGGAGGAAGTGTGTGATCATTCCCAGCCTCTCCTTTCTCGTGGAATATGACTCGTTGAAGAGAATTCAGAAAGCAATTGGGAAGAGTGATCCAATGGGGAAGGGAGGGCAGTAGGTCCTGTTAGTTAGATGGGGGCATCTTTTGCCTGTGTGGAATTGAAAATAAACACAACAGCATCATGATTTCATTGGTATGTTTGGAATAACATGCTTAGTTCAGTTTGATCCATCTTGGAAGGGACATCCTAGCGTTGGACAATCAAAGATCTAATAACCGATCAGAGAACTTTCCTTCTGGAGAGTTGGGGATTCTGAGACCTGGTATTGGGAGAATTGATGAAAGCTTAATTTAGAATGACTGTAATCTGGGAAAATATAGTTTTCTATTTTAAATTCTTCAACATAGGTTTGTTCAATAAAATTGTAAAAGTAAAAAAAAAAAAAAAAAGGCAGGGGAAATTCTTCTGTGGATTTCCAAAACTTTGGTATGTCTGAAATGACTTTCTGGTCACTTTAAAGTCAGTAAAATAGAAGAAAATTGATACAGTATAGTAGATGCCTTGTTTGTCTGTGGTTCAAATTTTGATTTTTACAAACTGCACTGGGGTGGCTTTTTGGCGAACTATCTTTCAGCCTTAGTTGCTCATTCCCAGTATGTGGAATAGTATTGCTCCATCATGTAAAGTTACTGTAAGGATTAGGGCTTGGATTACAGTATGATATGTATGTACAGCCTTTGGAATATTACAGTGTTAAATATTTCTAGTGAGCCAGATGAGTCAATCATCTGGTGCTATAAGGTAGTTTCATTTGTTCATAGTTTGGTTAAGCTGTTGAAAGGCATAACTCTTTTTAAATTGAAAGTTCAGCTTTCCTTTGCTTTGAAATGTGGGCTGTGTCTGAAATGCTGTTTAGTACCAGCACAGATGAGTGAACAGATTGCAGCTGGAAAGGTCAGTCTGTCTAAATAAATTGTGTGTTGCTTAGAATTCAAACTTGGAAAAATCCTATTACTTGCTGTAGGAGGTCAACTGAAATGTGGAGTTCTGAAAAATTAATGAATTGTGTCCTGATATAAGAAGGGTTCTATGTGCCTTGCTGTTTTAGTGGGCATAAAATATGGTAAATGGGATTTAAAATTCCAAAAAGAAAAAACGGATTTCTAGCCTCTATGCCACATATGTGATGTCTGCCGAAATTTCAGAAGCCAGGAAGGTCTCTATTCAAGTGAAGCAACATTTGCAGTAGTTGCTAAGGCCCTTAGTTCCTTCTTCCCTGGCTATGCTTCCTTCAGAAGCCGATATCCGACTCCCTTCTCTTCTATTATGAAGCTGGAATAGCTGTGTTACCCAACTGTGATGAAAGTCCTCCTCTTTTCTGGAGCTCCACAACTGCATATGCACTAGAAAGCAGGGGAATAGCTGTCACGGTCAAAATAACTGCTGCTCCCTGTTTTGTACGTTTTTGTCTTTTAAATGGAAAACTGATGTTTTGAAATGATACAGAAGTGAAATCTGGGATACTTTTGGCATAGAATAGAAGTCTGCCTGTGAGGGGAAAAAAGCAGTCTTCCTCTGTGTACATTATTGGAAAACTAGCATGTAGAAATGCTGGTCTGGTAGCCCCATTTAGCAGATTAACATGACTGGATGAAACTGTTGCTTCTCCTGAAAGGCAGGAGGGTTGGCAGCATCTGACAACTTGAGAAAGATACACAGTAGACCTCTTCCTTCCCCAAGGAAATCGGACCTCTTTAATTCCTACCAGTCTCCAGTTCAGCATTGGTAATGGAGCCAGCACACGCACTTCAAGTCTTTTTCATGTATCTGCTAGATACCTGCCAAGATAGTTGCCCTTAGCCTTCCTCTCTCTTGTGTGCATGGCACATTGTGGAAACAAACTGGTATCATAAGAGGGTGCCAAACGGCCTAGTGATAGTTTTTGGTTGGAAATTAAGCAGAGGAACGGTTGGGGTGAAGGTAGTCCTTATAACGGCTTATAGCTTAGTTTTAATTGATAAATGCTATAAATTGCCTGGGGGCTACATTTCATCTGGGCAGCTGTTCCGGTTTCCTGAAATGCCCCCTCAACCCAGTGCTACATAATAATGTGATATCATTCCTAGGGGAAACAAAATCACATCTGCTTATCTACCTAGAGTAGTTTTGATACTCCCACCCACTCACCCACTATATTTTGGACCACCTAAAATTACTGAAATGGTCCTTCTATTTTATTTTTTTTTTGCTTGTGAATACTGTAGGGTTTGAAAAGAGGTATGTCAGCTTAGGCTTAATTTATCCTTGTGCTAAATAATCCTATCCTTGTTAATGGTTTTTCAGTGCAATCATGAGGGTCTCTGTTCCCTGCACGTGGCCCCAAATAAAAGTAAATGAACGTTATGGGTTGTGTTGTTACAGCGATACAACCATCGCTGCATGTTCTGAATCAGTGTTGGAGCTTCAGCTAGTATAACATGAATTGTTACCTAGATGTATAAACTGACAGTTAAGATGGAAAAGTTTTCAGGGAGCATTGAGTGATCATTAAGTCATAGAAGACATTTTTGTTTTTAACTTCTCTGTTAATGAATTTCTGATATATACACTTCTGTATTAGTATAAACTGTTCCTTCAATTTCACTACCAAAGTAATAACACTGACTGTGCAAAGGCTATAGAAAGTACTGGATGTTATCAAAGAGAGTAAGGCAGCTTTCTTTTTGTAATGCTCTGATCAGTTCTTACTTATATCTTGATCAAGCAATCAAACTGCACTGTCTGTCTGAAAAAAACTGGGAAGAGTGTGGTGATATTTGAGGCCTGTATATTAGAAGAATCTTGAAGCTTCTTGGGTAAAGTGGTGATTTCAAATTCTAAAGTATCCAGCCTTCTGTCAGTTGAACAGGACTGTGGTATTATGTTAGTGAGAGCCAGGATGTTCAGGCCTTCCCTAAGTATTATTTCTTACATCACTTTAGGCAAAAGCTATTATTCCCTTCCCATCTGCCTTATATCTACTATAAAGGTGACATGCCTCATAAATACAAAGATCCTTGAAGTGCTGCATAAATATTACTGTGTGAAGTGAGGCCTTTCGCTTTAACCAGTAATTTGACATTTTGTCAGTTTGAATAATAACAGTGAACAGTGAGTTCTGAGCATCTCATGAAAAATGCAAACAGTTGAATTTTTTGTAACTAGATTTTGCATTTCCAAGAAAGTGTGGGCCAATTATTATTTGCCTGTTTGTTTTTCTCAATAAGCCTTGGGAGAGTTCTTAACACAATTCCAAAAACAATCCCCCAATATATGTCTGTGTGTGTGTGTGTGTGTGTGTGTGTGTCTGTGTCTGTGTCTGTGTATATGAATGATATGTTTCATGTCACTGCTATGTGCAGGACTAACTTAATTCTCTCTCTTTTTAAACCTTTTTGCCCGATAGAGAGTTTTAGGAAGTGTGGAAAACTGTGACTATTTTGCAAACCTTCAATTGATGTAATACATATAGCATACAGTATAGATTATCAATGTTGAGTTATGTAATACAGCACAATCTCTGCTGTCATTTTCAAGTAACGCAGTTATTTCTTATTTTCAAATATAATTTAAGACTGAGATATTAGATGAAAATGGAGGTGTTCCTTCAGCATACAGTTATGAAATGTTCAACCTAGATGAGTGTCACCTCTAATAGGTGCGTTCACCATACTTCCCACCTATGTTCTTTTCAAGACATTCATGCAGGATAATTCAGTCTTCCACCTTCTGCCATATATACCTAGCATTTCATAGTTACTGCATGTATACCGTCCTCATTTGCTTATTTTTCTGTGTGTGTGGGGGGGTTGTTTCTTGGTTATGTATTTTAAAATTGTTGGTTCTTCAGAATACTATTGAGCATATTAATACTTTGATTTTATTGTTTGATGAACCCATTTGGGCTCTCTTCCTTTTGGCATCCAACACCAAAGTCCATTGTTAGGGGACCCAGAGACATTGAGTTATGGATGATGCGAGTCCAACACATACAATAGTCCTTAGTTTGACGATATTCAGTCCTGCGTGAATCTTGATCTTACTGCTTCACTAATGTTTTTTTCAAGGTACCATTTAACTGAAGTATCTGGGGCAGCTCCACCCATTGCTTAAATTGGTCACCACAAAACAAGCCGGAACAGGAAGGAAAGCAGAGCCTTAGTTGAAAATGAACAGTGATTATCCATAAGTCTGCTCCTGAAAGGGAAGCAGAAAAATTGGTTTACAGTTTAGAAAGTATTAAGGATAAAACCATGTTGATTTTTTTTTTTTAACAATGATCAGATTTTTATTTGCCCCTGGATAGAAGATTCCTGAGGATGAGGCTTATTGCATTATTAGCATAGCATAGTCACATTGAGATAATGGGGTGCCATATGTTTGGGTCAGCTTTAGCAGTATCTTGAGGCTTCTCAACACCCTTGTGGATAAAGGAGTAGTGGTTTTGGCAGGGGGCAGAAACATTTTGATTTTTTTTCCCACTGACTGCTGGATTGAGAGAGATCCCATTGTAACTTAAAGTGATACTTTTGTTCTTTTGACTATGTGCAATGTAATTCTGATTTGTTTTCATTAGTGCTTGGATTAAAGTAGAGCAGCTGAAGCCTTACCATGCCCACAAAGAAGAAATGATCAAAATTAACAAAGGCAAGAGGTTCCAACAAGCTGTGGATGCTGTGGAAGAATTTCTCAAGAAAGGCAAAGGCAAGGACCAGGTAGGTGGTCCCTCACTGAAGTTTGCCTACTTATCCTGTTCTTTGGAGTGATGGATAGGATAAGCTGTTGTACTATCATGTTGGTTCATTCTCAGAGAGGGGTTGCATGCTTTGTCTCTAGAATTATGGCTGTGGAACACCAATTAGGATCACAGTTGCTGCCTTCAAAAGGTTGTTAATTTTTACAGTTGACCGTCCTGCCTTGGCTTGACTTGGATGAAAGGAGACCAAAGGGTCAGTTGATCCTAGAGCGCTAGGTTATATCTGCTGTGCACTCTGGAATTGGAACATCGTTCTTCTTCGAAAATAGCTCCTTGTGTAGAGCATGTACTTTGAGCTTCTCCTTGTTCTCTTGTTCAGTAGCTTAAACCTGTTAACGTTTTAATTTGGGGTATTTGGCGTGCTTCAAACCTCTGACAAGACGTCTCTCGGGTTTGGTGAGTGTGGGGAAATGAAATCGCTGCCAGCTCACGCCCCTTCTTTTCCTCATCCTTCTGTTCTGTAATCTCTCAGGCGTCTCATAACTCCACTGAAGAGAAGAACCGGCGGAATTCCAGTGAAGAGAGGGGGAAGCAGTCAGTGGGAGAGGAGAAACACAAAGCTGGGTTGTCAGAAGGGAAACCGAAAAAGCGAGCATCTTCTGTTTCCTCTGAGCGAGGATCGAAATCCCCTCTGAAGAGAATGTACAAGCAAAGCCCCCGGAAGCGAGGGCGCCCTCCCAAAGACGAGAAGGTTTGTGTTTTGCTGCGCATTCCTTCCCGTGCTCTGTGAGCTTGTCCAGATGGAATGTAACCCTAACAGCCATCCAGATGACTTCATTGTTGTGACCATTTGGAAAATTGCATGTCTTAACCGTTTGGGAATCTACCGTCTAATTCCATTCAGAGTCATAATTATTTGTATTAGCTGGCCCTTGTGCATTACTAAACCTGAAATTTTCTTTGACTTGTTAAAGTCAACAAGTTACATCGTGCTTCCATCTTGCTGCATACCAGTGGAGGAAATGGCAACCACAGTTTTACCTTCGGTAGCTCTAAAGCATCTTCTGTTAACATCTCCATCTCATTTGTATGTCTGATCCATCTCCAGCTGCATAAGGACAAGTTGCTTAAATTGTAGTATGATAAGGTGAAGAATTACTCCAAAAGTGGATGATTCCACCAGAAGACATCAGTTCCTCATATTTTCTTGCCAGTTTTGGAGCTTTCTCCTCTCCCATGTTGTGGTCTGACTCATCCTTGGACATTTAGAGTTCACTTGTAGAACATTGCCTCTTCTCTCCTCTTCAAGATTTGGAATCTCCATACTCTAGCTGGTGACCTTCCCATTGCAGTTGTAAACAACAGAGTGGATAATGCTAGAATACACTTTCTTTACTGGGTGCTGAACCTGAAGGTCGTTATGAAAATACGTTAAGATTACAGAACAACCAAGATTTACTAAAATTTCATACCACTTATTCACAATCAAATTTTATACCACTACTGTCTTTCATTGCCTTTTTCAATTCACAGTTGTGAATCTGCTTCTTCTCATTTGGGGTTTAAACTCTGACAGCTTTCAGAGGCAATCTAATATCTTGCTGGTGACGGACCAGATTCCTATCTTAAGTTACTTACCAGGGTTTTGAGTTCTGGACCTTTCTTCCTCGGGACTTGCACTTTGGTTATGCTCAGACTTTTTTCTTTTAACCCCACTATTTGCATATTATCATGGGGTTTATCAGTCATTTTCTTTGCTTTGGAATTGTGACTGTAGCTTTTAAACTTTAATCTGGAAGAACAGAAACCTGCTAAAGATTGACTAACTAGTGGTTAGGGTGCTTTGTTTTGTTTTTGTTTTTTTACAAATGTATGATAACCAACTTCCCTTCAAGAATGGAGATGATCTTGAGGGCTTATGCTTGGGTTTTCTTTCTAAGGCGAAGAGGGTGGCAAAGAAATTGTCTGGTAAACATGGGCCAACTTGAAAGTCTTTAGCACTCTGGGAAATTGTTAAAATGGCGTCTTCTCCCTTTCTCTGGGCCTAACAGCCTTTTCTCTTCGGCTCAGCTTGTGATCTCTTTTATGAGGCATTCACTCATGCGTATCCTAGATTCCATTAATGTCCTGTGATGGTTTAGTAATCTGCTTTCTTGATGATTCTCCTCATATTCAGCTGTCATTCCTGCATAACTTCCTGCTTTGAGACTTTGTGGAAGGATATTTTTCAAACTTCATTGTATGAAAGAGAACCCTGACAGGAATCCTGATTGTAGGGAATAAAAGCCTGGAATGTGTAAAAAAGTTAGAGGTGGTGGTGATGATGGTGGCTGTTAACTGGTTCTGGTTCCTGAGTTGTCTTGGTAACAAAAGTTGCCTTGGTTATTGTTGGATCTCTAGAGTTGCATAATATTGGAAGTGGGTTTTGAAAGGTGGTGGAAAATTTGTCGTTGAGAGATCTGTAATGGAGAAGAAAGGTCTTACAACACAAAATAGCTTTTTACTTGTAATATAGTGGAACTAGAGGTTTATAAGAGCAACAGAGGCAAAACGTCTGGATTTGTTAGATTGCTGTTGTTGCTTAATTCTTAGTCTAACTGATAGATAGGAATGCTCTGTGTTTAGTCCTCCTAAAATTTGAAGTAGCCTTCCCCGGTCTATGCTTCCAGATGTATGGGCTTCAACTCCCAGAATTCTCAGCATTAACTGGGGCGGCTGGGGAATTTTGAGGGTTGAAAGCCACAAATCTGGAGAACAGACAGGTTGGGGAAATCTGCCAGAGAGTAAAAGGCAGCTCCCACTAGATTTTGAAAAGAAATTTATTTTATTGAAAAATATTTTGCTTTTCAATCCATAAAATCATTCTGTCTCCAAGGCATAGCATGTTTTTCAAGTGAAGCAATTAGAGCATAACCAGAATAACAGGCAATTCAATTTAAGGCTGGCAAATGGAAAAGGTATTAAAATTACCAGGGGAAGATGTTCAGTAACCAAGATGCCAAAATCTTTGACCCACATTCCAGGGCTTCCAACAAGCAGAAGATTTGTGAGCTGAAAACTATAAAAATAATAATTGGGTCTTGTTTTGGGAAGAAGAGTGGTTCTGGAAATGGGGTAGAACATATTCAGGCTTGTTCTTTTGTGTGCCCAGCATATCTGTTGTATTTTTCTCCATGACAACTGGGCAGGGGAACTTGTATAAAATGGGGGAGCCCTTTCCTGCTATCTTCCTGGAAGCAACTGTCACCCATTCTTGTAAAATTGACAGATCAACAGGTAACCAAATCATTGCCATTTATTTAGGTCCTAAGGCAGATCTAAATATCTTTATTTGGGAGTAAGTAGTCAACTTGGTGGGACTTGCTTCTAAGTAAACACGGCAAGCCTTCATGGCTTATTGCTTGATTGAGCTACCTTAAGCTGTGAAAACAAACATGGCTTAGTTTTTGTTGACTCGTTTTAGTTGGATTTCTTGTTAATGCTATCCATCCCAACAGCTCAAGTTAAGTCCACCATAGAAATTAAATAAAATCAAAGTAAAATGTTTAAGAAATTAAATACATTACCAGCATTACATATGTTTTAGTGCTGTTAAAACCTGGATCTGTAATAGCTTATGCTGCACAGTTTTCCACAAATACTCTAAACAGTGCTGATTTTGGGCTGACATAAAAATACATTTAAATATTGCATTTAATAAATGACT
Organism: Python bivittatus; assembly: GCF_059951505.1. Classification (NCBI taxonomy): domain Eukaryota; kingdom Metazoa; phylum Chordata; class Lepidosauria; order Squamata; family Pythonidae; genus Python; species Python bivittatus. The sequence continues at coordinate 7,056,704 of NW_028277031.1, forward strand.
TGGGAAAGAAGAACATTGCATGTGAATTCATGGGCAGCAACTTAAGATATGTCTCCATACCTTTCTGGTACCACGTAAGCTTACTCTCCATGCCTGCTTTTGTTTAGATGAGAGATGGAAACTGTCTGTCCTAACCAGCCCAGCTACTTTCTTGACGTTCATCTTTCTCTCTTTCTCTGAGCTTTGTTTCCAGCTTATTGCTGTATTGTATAGTTGTTGGCCAACCACTCCAGCTTTCTTCTTGATGAAAATAAAGAGGCTTGTAGTCTCATACATTTGAGTAACTGTCATGAAAGAGGGAGCTGGTCTAGATGATTTCACTTGGAAAGCAGTCTCTTTAAGGATTGTTTGGGCAGTATAAGGGGGAAAATCTGTTTTCTGAAATATCTACCACTTTCTTCCAACATACTGCTTCAAGCTTCCCAAGATGGCTTGCATGTACATAATTTGGGGCTCTGTGGATGGTACTCATCACTCGTCTTTCTTCTCCACAGGACCTGACAATTCCTGAGTCGAGCACAGTGAAGAGAATGATGACTGGCACCGTGGCTGGCTTTAAGTGGCCACAGAGTGTAAGCGAGGTGATTTAACTCTTTGCCTATTTCTCAGGAGAAGCAGCAACTTAGCTCTTGGTGTATAGTGAGGGGTAGATGACAGTAATAGTGTATGCTGCTCAAGCTAGAGTTCCCTCACAGTAGACTTGGCTCACACTTTTTGATGATCTGGGCAGGGGCTTTTGTAGAGAGTAAGGAAAATGACCTTGATGGAGATATGCGAGTTCTGCCACCAAAAGGACAAGGGGTGAAACGTATCTTAAGTCCACAACAAGCAGATAGCATTCAGAAGGAGCTCAGACAGACACCTCACTAATTCACTGAAGTATGAGAAGTGGGAGGAGGTCCAGCACAACCAGACTTGCAACATTCTGTTATTATAGCTAATTTTAATAAAGGTAGCTTTAGGCTTCCTGTGGAGTTGATTTCCTGGTCTGGTCTACCTAATGGGGCTGACAGGCTCTTTCCCCCCAATTTCTTACTTTTCCTTTTTCTCCTTGTTTGATTTACTACATTCATCGCTGCCTCTGGAGCCAGCTTCAGACACATGCTCTTTGTATTCTCCATGCAACTGATTCTTGCTCGTATCTTTCTGTGCCTATTTCTGCACTTTGCTTGCTTCTATCTTTCTGTGGTTACTGGAGGGAGAAGGGGAATGGACCAGGAGTCACTACAATCCAAAAAGAGGCTTTTTGGGGGGGGGGGGTAACATGGTAACCATAGATTGTTGTAGCCATACATTTCTCCACATTTGGAGAAATTAGGGAAAAGTGGTTGAGATTGGAGAAGAGGACTGTGACTCAAACACTGCCACACTTCAAACATCTTTAAAAACTTCATGTAGTTCTGGTTAAACCGAACCAGACATGCACCCTTCCTGGCAAACTGCCTGCAGTATCGAAGATCCTGGGAAGATTTGTCCCAGAAGCAAACATCCAGAGAAGCTGATTCTCATCCACCCCAGTCCATACGCTTCTATACATATTCAGAAACAGAATGATTCTGAGCAGATACTCAAATCTGTGCATTTGGTGATCAAAACCTAGCCCTGCAAGTCCTCTGAGATATGTATACGTGTATTAAAGGCTATTTGTGGTACCTGTACTTCGTTCAGTGTCGCTTACTGCTTCCTAAGAATGCTTGGGTAGCAGCTTAGAAGCCAACAAATTAAATTTGGTCCTCTCTTTTAAACTTTTATACAAAGAATCCATTTTCATGCCTTCTTCTGTATGGCATGGATGCTTTTCAGCCAACTCTTGCAGTTTTTGTATTAATTACATTCCATAACTTGACACTGTTACTGTAATATTATCTATCAAATGCATAATTATTTGTTTGTCCTGAAGTAAGCAAGGAGATCAGCACAGCTGATCTCAAAAAGGCACCAAAGATTCTTGTCAGAATCTGGAACTGGAACCCATTCATAGTGTGTATAGACGCTTTATGAGACTTGACATTTGATTGTGTTGGTTTCTCAGTTTGCTCCTTTGCCATTACAGCCTGTGAAAGATGGTGACCCTCATTTCCATCACTTCCTCCTTAGCCAAACTGAAAAGGTGAGCCAAAAAAATGTCTCTGAAATGTACATATTAGGCTGATACATGGCCTGGGAAGGTGGGTAGGCAATGTAATGGTGGTCCCCATTTTAGATATCCCTAGATCAGTCAAGTCAGAAAAGCCAGCATGTTGTAGAGCAGTGTGTCTCAACCTTGACAACTTTAAGATGGGTGGACTTCAACTCCCAGGATTCCCCAGCCAGCATGTTGTAGAGGATATGGTGTTGGGCTAGGACGGTGATGGTGAGCCTTGGCATGTCAAACATTTGGAAAATGCCTAACTTGACTCTGCTATGTGTCCCCCCCCCGAACGAAAGAGAAGCAACATTTATTAAAAAAAATACAGCATTATATAAAGAAACATCAAATACTTACAAAAATGAAAAATGAGTTTCTTTGGTAACTCAGACAGGGAGAATAGTTGTCGGGTGTTGGTCAACACTGGCGTGTCACCCAAAACATTGTGGCGTGTCACCTTTGACACACGTGTCATAGGTTCGCCATCACCCAGGTTCTATTCCCCCTCAGCTACAGAAATTCAGTGGATGATTTGGGGCCAGGCACACACTCTTAGCCCACTCTATCACAGAGGATTGTTGTGGGGAAAATTGGTAGGGGTGTTGTGTATGCCACCTTGAGCTCTTAAATGAGAAGCAAGATATAAATCTAATTTTAAAAATACAAGCGTTTTTTAAGGAGAAGCTAAGCACATCGGTGTTCTGCAGCCACAGTCTTTGTTCCTTCCTATTTCCTGAAATCAGAATTTGCCATCCTTAGCTCTTTGCCGTCACCCTATTTCAGGATATGACTTTTACTTTTATGAGGTCTCAGAAGCTATTATTTCTCTCCTATAAAAAAAAAGTGCTTAGTGGGGAGAATTCCTTGATTGTTCATGATAATTTGATGATTTGTGTACATGGGAATCCTGAGCCTGCAGCTGAGTGAAAGGTTGGCTGTTCTTCTACAAAGTGTGCTTTATCTTTTCCCTGCAGCCAGCAGTTTGTTATCAGGCCATCACAAAGAAGCTGAAGGTGTGTGAAGAGGTACAGAAGACTTTGCTTTTGATTTCCCTTCATTCATCAGATCCTGCCCCTTTTGCTAAGGCAGAATTGATCACTGACAGGGGTGTGTTCTTCCCGTAGGAAACTGGGTCCACTTCTATCCAGGCAGCAGATAGCACAGCTATCAATGGCAGCATCACTCCTACAGACAAGAAGTAAGAGGCCTCCATTGATTGATTGATTGATTGAACTTGCAGCTTTGGGTAAATTGCTGTCATGCCAACTAGCAGAACCTCACCGAGCAGTTGCATGCATAAAATGAGAATGAATTCAACCCCCCCAAAAGATGAAATTGCTAGAGTAGGGATGAATAAAATTGCCCAGAGGCTCCCTGACAATCCAGGGAGTTTCCCTTTGGATCTAAGTGCTTTATAAAAAAAATCCTCCTTTCACGACATGCTTCGTTGCAAGAATCTGGTGGGAATGGTCTTTGAGTTACACGAGAAGATCCGCCCCTCCAGACGTCTCTGCAGGCAGCAGGACTTAACCTTGAACCACCAGAAGGAGAGGAAGAGGCGGGACTTTTGAACCATCCAGGAACGGCTCTCTGTGGCACATCTGCCTCCAGGCCCTTCTTGTGCTTCCCCCTCTCCTCCTCGAGCGACGGCAGCCTCAGTTGCACTTCCTGTCGTGCCGTCAGAAGCGATTTCCCTCCAGCTCCGTTCAGAGCAGGCTGTGGCCTGCTTGTCGCTGCAGCCATCTCAGGATGTCAGCTCTTTGGGTTTGCTGAAGGGAAACAAACTTTAACAATGAAGGCATTCAGGTAAACCCTTAACCCCCAGGAACTCTTCAGCTGTCCAGAAGCACAGTTGTGAGTTGGCCCTTGATGTCAAGCCCTTTTGACTGTGCCTTGACACAACTCTTTCATGTTGTTTTCCTTTAGTTTTGCAGTCCGCTCAAGGGTGAACAGAATGGCAGACATAGGTGAAGCATAATGCGGTTGGGAATTAGCTTTTCTCATATCAGCTTTGAGAGGTGACGGTTAGCAAGGAGGGGAAACTTGCATGCTTTTTACAAGTTTCCTAGAGTACTACTAATCTTTGTTCCATTCTGATATTCTAGAGTCTGATAGTCCTCCTGTTTTACTAGCAAATGCACACAGAACGTTCTTAACCACAAGCGCACCATGCTTGGGTAAGAAGTTCCGCTTGTTAGCAGTGGCTTTCTTAGTCAGAAGCCCAGAAGTGCTGGTAGTAGGGCTACTGAAGCTTAAAGAAGTGTCTAAATTACTTTCTGTACAGTGGTATGAAGATTTGCAAATATATAATTGGGTTTTGGACCAGGATAATCCTGCACTGCATTTTGCGTGTTGTTCATGCAGGTGCTTTGTGTGCACAGTCCTCTATAGTGTCGGATCTTTTAGAAAGGTGTTCTGTGAGAGGACTGGCAAGGATGAAAACTTCCTGTCTCTTGGAAGCAGTCATCTTTTGGATGCCACACGCTGACTTCTGAAGCAGAATTAGAGCCAAAAATAGGCGAGGCTACCCACTGTCTGTTGTTCTGGCGTCCTTTTCCGTATTCTTTTGTTTATGGAAGAAATGGCTAGGAAAAGAACATACAGTTCTTGCCCAAAGGCTGATCTAAGGGTCTACAGAAGTGCCACAGGTGACCTGAGGCCATTGGATAACCTCTTGAGGCTGAAATAAATGTCTTTTGTGGCCAGTTGCTTACTATCCAGTGTTGCATAGAGCAATCTATATAATCGGTTTGGGACTGAGTATTAGATTTCTCTCACTGAACGGCTTATCCTTGTGCGGCTTGCTACTCTGCCTCTATTCCTCTGTTTCCCGGTGTCTTGACTTTGGGAGGTTTGAAAACACCTCTCTCCTGCCAATGTTCCCTGCGCAGATGGCCAACCCTCACCATCTTCTTTCCTATGCAGGATAGGGTTCCTTGGTCTTGGCCTGATGGGCAGTGGCATTGTCTCCAACTTAATAAAAATGGGTCACACTGTGACGGTCTGGAATCGGACTGCTGAGAAGGTAAGTTCCATTTCCAGAAAGAGTTAAACAGTCTCCTATCAAGAGACAGGGCAACAGACCTGATCAAGGAATTGGGATGGCTTTTGAATTGCTGACCGTCCCAAAACCTAAAATAACAATGAAGAGAATTTCTCTGTTTACATTCGCTCCTGTACTGTGACACTCTTTTCAAACTGAACCATGGAGGGCAGCTTTGGCTTTATCAGGGAAGTAAGAAAGAAAAGGGAGCCAGTTTGATGTCGTGGTTAAGGCATCGGGCTAGAGACCCTGAGTTCTAGTCCCCCCTAGGCACAAAACCAGCTGGGTGACCTTGGGCCAGTCCCTTTCTCTCAGCCCTAGGAAGGAGGCAATGGCAAGCCCCTTCTGAAAAACCTTGCCAAGAAAACTGCAGGGACTTGTCCAGGTAGCCGCCAGGAGCGAATGCTGACCTGACGGCGCGCGCGTGCACACATGAAAGAGAAAAGCCATTTAACTAAAATGGATGCTTTCTAGCCCACCACGTTTGAAACGTTTGAAGATGTGCTTCTGAATGTAGTAATTGGTTTGACAGTGCCAGCTTACATTATCACTAAGATCCTTGTAGCTATGGCAACGTTTTCATTCCCTCTGTTTCATTTTCTTTTCCCCCTCCCAATTTGTGCTATTTTTGTGGCTGACAGCAGAAGCTGTGACTTAGGATATCTGGAACAGCTGTGCCCACATCAGTTTAGCCCCACATTTTTGAGAAACCATTCTCGTACAGTTTTTGTGAGCATAGTGGACTGGATAAAGCAGTTGGCATCTCTCATGAGATAATAAGACCCTCAGAATAAGGAGGACCCTGCTGCGTCTTCTAGATAATGGCACAACAGCAGCTGCTGCAGAAAAAGAAAGACCTGTGTCATTTGGGATGGATCAGTGATGTGGTGGGTCACAGAAGTTGGCATTGTTCCAATCCTATAGATGTCCACATCCCATCTGGCAGCCAAAATTTTGGTGGCTGTGATTGGACCCAGGGTTCAGTCCCCCTGATTTACAGTAAGCAGTAGAAAGTTGCCTTCTTGGATCAGCAAAAGTTTGGAGCCATTTCATTGTTGCTGTTAGACAAAGGTAATCTTGCTGTTGCAGCAGCTGGGGCCATAAGCACAAGCTTCTATGAAGCTTTATGTATCCTTGGAAAACAGCCTGCAAGCCCAGGTCCAAAGATATGGTGTAATTATCTTTCTAGAAAGCAGAGAACGGATTTCTTTGTTATCCTAGCAAACTTAGCTAATTCTGTTTGCTTTTGTTCATACAAACACAGCTCTAGTCTGACCCAAACTTAACACTTCCTGGGGTTATGTTGGGTGGTCTCCGGCTGTGTGGACTTCAACTCCCAGAATTCACAGCAGTGGCTGTGGTGGCTGATTTGGGGCATATCAGGGTTCCCAGGTTAGCCTTCACTTTATTTCTTACATGTGGGTCTGTGACTTTTGCAGTGTGATTTGTTCATCCAGGAGGGGGCACGGTTGGGAAGAACCCCCGCTGAAGTGGTCTCGACCTGTGATATCACTTTTGCCTGCGTATCTGATCCAAAGGCAGCCAAGGATGTAAGGATTACCTCTTTTTACTTGCATGAGCCCCCCGTCCCTCCCCCCATGCTTTGCCACTGCTGTCTTGCTGTGACCAGAACTTTCTCAAACTACTTGTAGAAAAACGACGACTGCTTTGAATGAATCTTGATGACTAGATTTACAGTTTTTTAATTTGTAGGTAATGGAAATGCAGAAAGGTTATTTTGGTTTTTAAGCAGAAGTGAATGGTTTGGATTTCTCCTTCATTGACTTCCTTGTGTGCGCACAAACACCCTTTTCTTTAGCAGATAATTACTTCTCCTTTAGAATAATAAGGATGCAGTAGTTTTTCCTCATAGAGCAGCTAAGAGAGGCTGGAAACTCACAGAAGCTTCCTAATTGTCCAGGAGACCTTGATTTACTCAACAAAGTAGAGAGAGGAGATGAGGAGGAGGCTTGAAAATGGGGTTAATTGAACCTTCTCACAGTTACAGCTTGTAACTTGTAAAAGGAGATGTGTTCTTTATTTGGGGATGATTGAGAAAAATGGGTTTTATGGTGATGCCTGCTCTCCTCCTATTTTGATTTGAGACAAACATGCACACTCTTAAATATTTATGAAATGCTGTTTTGATATTTAGGACAAGGTCCCTCTGGGTTTTCAGTGGTGCAGTGGTCTCTTCTGCCACGTGTAATTGTGCCAAATGTTTAATAACCTTTGAAAAGCTTTACTGTCAAATGACTGGATTAAGTCACCAGTATATGGTTGATTTGGAGTATTTTCAAGTCTGTGGAGTAAGTGCTAGAGCTTGCTGCAAATTCACTTCATATTGCTGTGTAGTTTTGCTTTACAGGGTTATATTGTGTTTTTTTCTCTCACAGCAGTCCTATGAGAGCTCACTTATTCCTATTTGACATTTGGGGCACCCAGGCTGTGACAGTTAACTTGCCTGAAACCATCAAGAACTGGAACTAGAACTTTACTATTGTAGGTCAAGATCACTTGAAGGTTTTCAAACCATAAATGCCTTACTCTATTTCATATTTCTAAAAATATGAAAAGCAAAGATAGTCACGGTTCCCTCTTTTTTTAAAAAAAATATCTGAAATGTATATTATGATAATGGCATTATTAGCCAACTGCAAAGGAGGATGCAAGTTTTTGAATTCCCCAGAATTCTTCATCGGCTTAAGCTTCATCAATCATTATGACAGTCTCTGGATTGTGGTGGGGTAGAAATATGGACAATAAATATAAATTAATAGATAGCATCCTGACAGCCAACTTATATTGAAATTCTGAAGTCTGCTTTTAATCACAGCCTTAAGGGGAAATAGCAGTAAGTTCTGTTCAGTGTTATGAGAGCTTCCAGGTTGCATCTGGGGCCATGCCAGCAATGCTGGAGAGAAGCAACCTGCAAGCACCGATTGGCCGGTTTTGAAAATTCCGCTGTTTTCTAGAACTGGGACTCCATCCTACGTAGGACATGCTGGATCTAAAGGTTTTTGCAGCTTGTGATGCTGCGAGAGCAGACTTGGAGGTCTGTGGCCAAGGGTTCCCAGACTCCCCAGAGTATGGCAGCAGGAGAGGAGCCTGTGACCCAGCTGAATGTGACCCTGCTGGGTTCTTCGGTGCAATTAGGCTTCATTGCACTGAATTCCCTGCTCAAAACCAGTTCAAGCAAATTGCACAGTAAATTATGCAAAATAAGTCTACCACAAAACCAGGTGAGTGGCTGATTTTATGTATCTCCACTAGTGCCGTGGAGTTAATTTGAACCAAAGTAACACAGAAGCTGATGTGCTTATCTTCTTTAGGATGCACAGAAACTCTTTTGACACCAGATCAATCTGTGAGTCGTAGTACGTCTCTGGTAGAAGTCTGTTCCCTCCTGCGAACTGAGCTTTTCAAGATACTCTGTTTTCATACCTCATATAATTGGTCTGCTAATGTAACCGACTGGATCTAGAGCCATTACAGTGTTGTAAATGAATTCTGTCCCTGTTCTTTCTATGCATGTATATGCTTAAGACATGTTTACTTACAACGTGAAAAGGCAGCATAAGGGAATCAATGGGGAACTTCCACCTGGAGGATGTTATTGCTGGGCTGCATAAATCTAAGGATCCTTTCAAACGGAAGGGTTGGGAGGGCTTACAAGCACAGTTGAACATCTGGAAGTTCTTAGAAGCCCTTGTTGGCCCGCATAGAACTTCCCAGAAGCTAGCTTTCCTGCACAGCCCAATATTATCACCGTTTCAAAAACCATAGCGCAGTCTGGCTGTGTTTCCACCAGTCCTGCCTTAACTAAGAGCGGAGCAGCATCATTAGAGCTATCCGTTAATGTCGGGGAGAAGCTGCATCCTCTTGAGCAGTCAGCTTGGAAGCTTGTGAGAAGTCCAGCCCGTTATCCCTTGCATGGTGTTTGGTAGAAGCCCCTTCAGGATTGGCTAGGTTGGGGTTTCTTTGCAGACACCCTATTGCTTTACCGCTCTTCTCTTCCCCCAGCTGGTGCTTGGGCCCAGCGGAGTACTCCAGGGCATCCGTCCAGGGAAGTGCTACGTGGACATGTCAACTGTGGATGCAGACACGGTTACGGAATTGGCTCAGGTAACGGTGCTGGGCTTGAGTGGCTTCTGGAGCTTTTAACTAGTTGACCTTGCGTACAAAATAGTGTACTAATCTTATTCACTGAGGGAGATTCTGCTCTTTTTGTCTTAAATGATAGGTGAAACTGGCCTAGCCACCTTTCCTAGTTTTCCTGGGTTTTTTTAATCAATAGCATCTTCCTTACAAACAGAATGTGCGCATGTAGGCTTGTGTATGAGTATTTTATTTGTATATTTGCAACACGTATAGTTTCCCCCAGTTCCAGACCATTGTAGGCAGAGTACAGCAATTGGCAAAATAAAAATGCATAATCGTAAAAAAAAATTAAATGCAGAGAATGAACTTCCCTGCTCAGAATCACGAGGGGCCAAAATCTTACTGAAAAAATACAATCCTGGTTTGTTTGCACACTGTTATAAGGGTGGAGGTTATATGTAGCTCCAGGGGGGTCAAAGTTCCATGAAGTGAGGGCTGCTTACAGAGAGGGCCTGTGTGTATACATAGACACATATATCCCTTTACTGCCTTTCGGATTTGCAAAGTTTTTCTTTCACATGTGGTAATCTATAATTTTTCTCAAGTTACGTGGGTAGCATTCAACATGCTAGCATACTTTTTTTAGTGTTAGAGGGAGTGTTCGGCCTTCATATCATCACAGTAGATTAACATTTGGCTAATACAGGTAGTCCTCATTTAACGATGCTAATTGGGACTGGGGACTCCGTTGTTAAGCAACACGGTCATAAGTCAAAAAACATGACCGCACTGCTTACCGATGGCAATTCCAGCAGTCCCAGTTGGTGTTGTTAAGCAAGGACCTCCCATGACTGCAACTTCTGACTTCCTGCCAGCTTCCCGATTGACTTTGCTTGTCAGAAGTCGGCAGGGAAGGTTGCAAATCACAACCATGTGACTGTGGAATGCAGCAATGTTGTCAATATGAGGTCCAGTCGTAATTACCATTCGTTTAGCGCCTTTGTAAGTTTGAACGATTGCCGAACAAGTGGTCATTAACTGAGGGCCACCTGTAATGTGTTTCTGCATTTTCTGAGTTGGGAGGGGGCAGGCGGGGGGGCTCAGCATGACCACCAGTGTCCTTGGCTGATGCAGCTTGTCTTCTCTGCTCAGAGTGGTTCCCCTTCTCTTACTTCCAGGTGATTGTCTCCAGAGGTGGTCGCTTCCTGGAAGCCCCAGTCTCAGGGAACCAACAGCTATCCAATGATGGGATGCTGGTGATATTAGCTGCTGGAGACAGAGGCTTATATGAAGACTGCAGTAGCTGTTTTCAGGCAATGGGGAAAACTTCTTTCTTCCTAGGTAGTATCTTTAATTAAGTACTGGAAGAAAATCATAATCATCCACAAGGTGGATTGTGGCACTTGAAAACACAGAATGAGGTCAGGCAGAAAGTATCTCCAGTCAGGAAGTTTGAGTGGGACAGTGGGCTAAATATATAGAAAACTGGGGAGTCACAAGACCATGTTTGATACGGGATGCTAGCTCTTAACTGGAATGTAGAAATGTGGGAATATACATTTAGGAATAGTTCACGGGTTCTTAATGAGCTTCTCGTACAGGATCTCTTTCTGCAGTTTTACTGTGTTAACCCTCATCTTGAGATTACTCTGAGGAGCGGTTCCAAATCTGTTTTAAAGCAACTTCTTAAGCTGCTAAGGAAAGTCTGCAAGATTATGATAACTTCATGCAAGATGATACAACAAGCAAGTGGGGTGGGAGGCAGTCTTTGTATTGAAGCCATAAAGAGGAAGGAGATACAGACAATTATCTGAGCTCCACTTGGAACTGTATCAAGAAATAACCATTGTTTCCCCATTTTTTCAAAAATAAAATCCAGCTGTTCTTGAACCTATTTCTACTGCAGGGGCCAGTTGGTAGTACAAACCAGGCCTGATCCAGTTTTTTTCATATGTAATGTAATTCTTAACATTACAGACCAACACTTCAGAATAGAATGCAGTTATTTTCCTCCTTCCCCCCCTCCCCAATTACATAGCATCCATTGATATGGTTCTGAGCCTGTGTATCTATTGGGCACATGGTATATTTTGATCCATGGTGTCATTGATTAATTGAATTGTACATCCCAGTATTTGGGGTTTTCTGTGGACGTTGATAAATGGCTGTTAGTGTAAGCACCCCGTAGTCCCAAATGTTTAAACCTCTATGTCCCAAATGTCTAAATCTCTACATGAAATCCCAAATGTCTAAATCTCTACGTGAAAACAATGGAATTAATCTATAGTAAAAACTTTTTAGGAGCAAGTCTTGTCTATGCCAGCATCATCCAAGGCTTGTGCTGCCTGACAGCATCCTTTTAAATGCGGTGGGCCAACCAGTATAAAGAATTTAGGATGGGTGTATTTTGACTAGCTCTCAAGGCTGGTAAATTACTAGGAAGCTGAATTCTGAAGAATACTGGAGAAGTTACAGAAGTTTGGAAAAGATTTCCTCTGAAGTTTAGTGTTGGGGTATAAGAGTTTAAAAAGTAGAGGAATCCACTAGCAGACAGATTAGTAGATGTTGTCAAGCCTTAAGAAGGTTTTAACTTACTGGTGGGGCGGCAGCCAGCCTTTGTCTTTCCATCTTCTTGCGGAGAGTATATGACTCTCTCTCTCCCACAGGAGAAGTAGGCAACGCTGCCAAGATGATGCTGATCGTGAACATGGTCCAAGGAAGTTTCATGGCCACAATAGCAGAAGGACTGACTTTGGCTCAAGTCACTGGCCAGTCCCAGCAGACCCTTCTGGACATCCTCAATCAGGGACAGCTTGCCAGCATCTTCCTGGATCAGAAGTGCCAAAGTAAAGTTCTCCCACTTTTTTCCCCCCTTTTGATGTAAAAAGGCTGTTTCTCTAAATCGGGTGTAGGCAATCCAGTGCCCTCCAGTTCTGACCAGTTCCCATAGTCCTTTGGTTTGGGTCATAGTGGGAGGGGCTGATGGGAGTTGATGGCCTAAATATCTAGAGGGCAGCAGGTTGCCTGCCTCTCGCTCTTGAACTATCTCTTTCCTGTAGGGTATAGGGCTGTCTCCTGTACCTTCCATAGCCAAACTTGCTGGATGTTTCCCATTAATTCCTCCTGGCCAGGCATGCTTTCTAACTGCAGTAGATATAAAGCCAGTAGAGTGGTTAAAATGATGGACAGGACTAGGGAGGCCCAGGTTCAAATCCCCCTCAGTTGTGGTGTTCACCCACCTTTAGGATTGTGGGTGGAATAAACTAGGGAGATCTCTCTCCAGGGGTGCTGCCTTGAGTTCTCAAGGAAAGTGGTTAGATGGAATGACAGGAAGTTTATGAGAGAAGAGCTGTAGCTCAGAAAGTAAACACATGTTTATATACCGAAGCTCCAATCTGGAAACTACATAGGAGCAAACTAGAGAGTTATTTATTAGCATGGATAATCTGGGAAAAGATCACTCTGATCTGACACGGCCAATGTGTTTAAATAGGTACACTGTGTGAATGATGAAATCTTAAGGGATAAAAGAAGAGGGTTGGCGGTAGGGAAAGTGGAGTATGAAAGTGTATATCTGGGCCTTTTCTTCTCTAGATATCCTGCAAGGAAACTTCAAACCTGATTTCTACCTGAAATACATCCAGAAGGATCTCAGACTAGCCATTGCACTAGGTGATTCTGTTAACCATCCGACTCCCATGGCAGCTGCAGCCAACGAGGTATGTTTTCCCCCAAACTTGTTTCTGTTCGCTCCCGTCTTAAGGATGTTTTTTTGCCACCCTTTAGAAAATGACTTGCATCTAAAGACCTGGATCTAGGCTTCTTTTTTCCAGTGTAAATGTTTGAACCTCAGAAGGGTCATAGATAAAGGACTTCAGTAACAGCCACCTTGAATGCCCTCTGGGCAGAGAAGCAGGGTATCAAATAACAGAATTTACAGATTCTCGTTCGGGCGTTATGTAATTGCCAACGTTGGGTCCCTTAAAAGCAGGTTCTGGGCCACCCTCAATTTTTTCGCAGAGGTTTGCTGGAAGAAAAGTCAGTAGGTGCAGCTGGGGGTGGTTAATATGCCAGTAGGAAGCCACTAATCCTCCTTTTCTTGAACTGATGCCTCTCTTCTGCTATGTTCCCTCCCTTAGGTCTACAAACGGGCGAAAGCATTGGACCAGTCGGACAACGACATGTCTGCTGTGTACAGGGCCTACATCCACTAGGCTACCCTTCTTCTAATTGTTAATACTCTGATTAATTATGATGAATACTGGGTTTTAACTCTGGACCAGTCCATCTTTGTCTCTCTCCTCTCCTTCCTCCTCCCACTCCCACCCCCCATTTTTCTTTTTCCTTTTTAATACGAAAACTCTTGAGATCTGCCACAAGGACAGTTGCTATGGTATGCCTTCCTGTGCCAGCTGCAGCAGCAGTTGAAGAGGTTGGATCCTGGCCATCTTGACAACAGATCTGTACCACCCATTGGGAGTCATAGAGTGGAATGTGTGGCAGGCAACATTGGCCCCCTCCCCAATAATGCTGCTTGGCTTCAATCCTGGTTCTTATTTGTATGTGTGTCCCTGGGCATTTTTAGTCGTTTCCAGTTGCTGTTTCACTTACTTGCTGGGGGTAGCATATATATTGGGTTCTCTTGAACAGTCGGGGCAACTGAGAGATGGGTATCCCTTTACCTGTGTGGTTTTGACCTTAATGGGGATGGGAATCCAGCACTTGTATTCTTTTTCCTTGGAGAAAATGATCAGATCAAAAGGTGCGAGGGATAAATTAATATAGGACATGGCAATGGTTCCCCAACAGAAGAAGAGGCAATTTCATCCATGCCTTCTCCTTGGAAACAGCTTTGTAAGTTAGAGAACTTGTTTTCTGTTACGTAATTCAAACTCTGATGTTTTAATATGAGTCTCTGACATGCAGGATGTCTGTACAGACGCTTCATTCCCAAATGGCTTATCTATTCTGAACGTACCTGTAAAACCATTTTACCTGCCTGTGATTCGCAGAATGAGTTTGCGTGGGCATTTCTTTAAAAAGGAAGGAAGGAACGTTGGAGTCTTCCTTCAGGTTCATCTTGGGGAACCTGCATACTGCACGTATGCACGTTTGCTCCTAATATTTGCAAGGATGACTTGGTTTTGACTAGTGTTGCCACACATCCAGAGGAAAAAAGATAACTTTGACTTCCATGTTTTCCTTTCTGAAGAAATTGAAGATATGCCAAGGCGTAACGTTGACTAGAAATTCTGCTTGCAAGTAATGAAAATGAATGATCCAGCAAGTTGTGAACTAATATAGCCTAATAAATTGAAGTAACAAAGTAGTCTAGGATACAGGTAGTGCACAAGCATATGCCTAAAAATTGTGATGCTTTTTGTCAGTATTAATCTTGAGAGAAAGCTCTTTGCTCAGTCTTGGAATGCATATATAAAAGAGGGTTGAAAACAATTCTGTAATTCACGCAGAGGCTTTCACGTTTGCATAAACAGCCTATAGCTCGAAAATTCACACACCCCCAGTCTGCATAACTGCATTTCAGACTGGTGATGAATCTCTCTTGCCAGTCATGCCTAACTAGTACTTAAACCTTCTCAATGCAAATGTGGAATCCAGCTCTCGAACCTTGGGTTGATCTCCAAGCAGTGTAGACGTGCTGGCCCATTCTGAGTGCAGGCAGAAGGCTCAGATTTTTATTTGATAATGTTAAAAGTGAACATCTACCTACACCAGCCTGCCCGGCTCTTGCTACAACAGATACTCCTTCGGTAGCTTTTTTCCCTCCGTGGTGTAGCAATCCGCCTGAAAAAGGACATCAGTTTTTGTCCCTGTCCATGTGTTTCATAGCCCCCAACAACCATCCAACTGCTTTTTCCTGCACTGAAGTATATCTTGTTAATGGAAACTAACTCGTGTCTGAATAGATGAAGGTTTTAAGAAGAACCGGTATCTCTCGGAAAGAGCAGATGGATCTGGGGGAGGTGATCTCACTTGAGATGGTTGTTCCTAAGCCCCTAAATTGCAGCGAGGAAGCCGCTCTCCCAGAGAAGTTCTAAAGATTGCCAGGGAAAAGTGGAGGGAGAACCTTGGTGAGCTTTTTGTGAGAACCTTGCGGAACGTAAGCGTGAACAGAAATAGTTCCCAGAATACTTTATTTTGCCTCCAAGCGAAGAATCCAAACGGAACCAGGAGCTGCAATCACAATATAAGAGAACTGCAGCGTCTTCCATTCAGTCTCTCCATCTTGTGGTTTCTCTGTCAGGGAGAAGGAAGATCTGCTGAAGAGTGTGGTCCCTCCTGCGGGACTGCACTGTTGCCGATACCCCAAGGGGGGTGGCCCCGAGATGCAAGCAAGAGGGTGTGGAACTGCCGGCCCCCCTCAGATGCCTTTTTAGAAGGACACCATTGTTTTCTTTTGTTTAAAGCCACAAGATGGGTTTTGTGGCACCCCGTTTTATGGGTCAGAAGCATTCATTGGTCTACAGGTTTTATATTGCGAAATATTTGCTGGTTTTAAGGTGCCACGGGACGACTCCTCTGTTGCTACTTAGCCTTTCTGCTCTGTTTTGATCAAATACTTGGCCAGGGTGTCCTTAAATTCGAACTGGCACAATGGCTCAGGAGGGGAAGTGTTTGTTACAAGAGAATATGATGGAACTGGCTTAGTCATTGTTGTCTTAATATTGTTGACAATACTGTAAAGTTTCTTTTTTAATGGGATTTCTGTTTTAGCAGTTGCTTTTTTTGGGGGGGGGTTCCCTCCTTTTTAAAGATAAAAGTTGTTACGCTTGTGGAGAGCTTGTAAGAAAAAGCCGTTTCTTTTAATTCCTTCTCCTTTGATGAACGATCTATAGGTAATTAAGGTTGTGAATTTTTTATTTTTGCCTTGTTTTTAATGTTTTGTCATTCAGATAGGATGTGTGGTGATGATTAAATGGCAAACACAAACAAAATGATTTTTTTTTTCTTGTGCAATTAACAAAGCTACTGGCAAAAGGAAATAAAACCTTTCTTGGTAACACAATGCTATTTGTTGCTCTAAAGTATTCTTTCCTAACTGCATACTTTGGAGGGGAAATCAGAACATTAGTCTCCCACTTCCAAAACCTCAGAATGGTAAAAGATGCATTAGTCAAGGATATAAATTTAAAATGATGGGCTAACACTACTTGTGCATGACTTTCAAAGATTAGGGAATGGAGAAACTTTAGAAAGGATCAATGCCATGAATAAGGTACAAAATAAATTGTAAAATTAAAATTTGAAAATTTCTAGATGGTGAGACTAGAGGTAAGAAGATTTGTAAAAACAGAAATCATGCTCAATCATAAATTATAGTTTATACATCACAACAGCTGGGTTTCTACAACACACCATACAGTTTTGTACACAGTGACAAAATTGTGGTTTATTTTAATAATATTGTTTGAAGTATTAGGAAAAAATGGGGGGGGATCTTAACATTTGAAATGAGATGGAAAGAGGATTTGAACTGTTTGTTTTTTTACAGGGTGGATAGGAACAGTTACAGAATTGACCTGTTGATAATGTTTTTTGTCTAAGTGGTTATATTAGAACAAAAATGAGAAAAGTCTCCAGTATTTATATATTTATTTATAAACATTAGGAAATCATTTGCTTACTAAATAATTAGCTGTGTTTAATTACAGTGCTTTTCTCTATTTTGTCATTTGTTCTTAATTCAAAACATGAATTAAAAGTGGAGGTTTGAATACAGTAATTGGTTTATGATTGGTTCATGATCATCCAGGCTTTGTTTTGGAAATGTATATGCTTTTAAGAAAGTTGAGTCATGTTTGAAATAACTCTGGAGGAAAATACTGTCTTCATTCTCTACAAAAGATACTAAGAGGGTGAAAGTAGATAAAAGGTAAAAATAGTTCTAGGAGGATATTTTGTGTGTGTGAATCTCATTTAGAAGATAAAATACTGACTACCTTGTTAAAATAGAACCCAAAGGATAATCATTTGTATATATAAATGTGCTACTAATATAAAATAAAAATTAGAAGGAAGCCTGACATTGTAGACATTTCAGTTCTTTTAAGAACCACACAGTATTTTAAAGAAGGAAAAGCAAAACAGTATTATTTCTGCACAAAGGTGATTATTTCAGGTATTCCCAGACATCCAGTCATTCGCCGTGGTTACCAGGCTGCCTTTTAAGGATTTGAACGAAATCGGCATTGGTTCCGTATTCGCACGTCGTGTTAGTAAAACGGAAGTAGACGCATCCGCATTTGATTCGGCCGAGGACTGCTTCAGAAGGGGGGCCGCGATCTAAGCCGCGGTCTGTGAATGCAGGAAGCCCCGCTGACCTCCCAGCGCGGGAGGCAGCCGACCGGGGGGCGCGACGTCGACGCGCCCGCCGGACTGCGCCGCCCGGCTCGGGCAGAACCCCGATGCGCTCTTTCTGCAGACGCTGGAGGAGGAGGAGGAGGATCCGGTAGGACCCTCCGCCTTCCTCCGGCCCGGCTGCCGCAGAGGCGCCCCCGCAGGCGGAGACTCCCTCCCAGGCTCGGAAAAGCCTCGAGCGCCCCTCCCGCGGCGTCCCCGCGCGGGTGCAGGGAGACCGTGAGAAGCCTCCTTTTCCCGCGCCAGGGCCAAACGCCCCTTTGCCCCCCGCTGCCTCTACCGGCGCTGAAAAGCAGAGCGGCTGCGGTGGGAGGAGCCCCGGGCGGCTGGGCGGGGCCGGGCTCGACCCCGGCCAATGGGAGCACCCGTGAGGGCCGCGCTCGCCCAATGAGGAGCGAGAGGGGGTGGGAAGCGAGCCAACGCCTCACAGCTCCGTTGCTCGCGGAGGCTCTCGCTGGTGCGGCGGCGGCGGCGGCGGCGGCGATGAGGATGGCCGCGCTGGCGAGCGCGGCCGAGCGGGCCGTATTGGTGAGGCCGAGCGCGGCGGTTCCGGAATTGAGGCTGTGCTGTGGGGAGGGGAAGAGGGACGGAGGGGGGCGCGTGACGTCACGGCCCGGCGCATGACGTCACCGTCTTGGGGGGTGACGTCCTCGCTGGGGATATTTTGGCCGCTTTTCCCAACCTTCGTGCGTAGGATTCGCCTCTTGCGGGATCTGCGGGGCGTCGGCGCTTCGGGGACTGGCCTGGGGTCCTTTGGGGCCTCCCCACACCCCTGCGAGGTAGGCTGCGGCGCGAGAGGCTTGGAGAAGCCCGGGTTTGCTTTAATCTTGGTTTGTTGGACAAGCCACAGTTGCTTTGGGGCACAAAAAAAAAGCCCCACCGTTTGCAATGGGGGGGAGCCAAGCGAGCCCCGAATTTGGGTCCAAAGGCCCCCTCCTCATTTTAAAGTGGGGGGCCGGTGCTCCCGGATCTGGGCCGCTGAAATCCACCGGGGGCAGCCGGGGTCTCCCTTCTGGGGTCCCTCCTGGCCCCTCAAGGCGGTGAACGAACCTAATGCCCCCGCCTCCTGTTTTGTTTCTTGATTCTTCCGATTTGCTTAGCCGCCCATCTCACAAACGTGACCCTGGGAGGCGTCCAGTAAAGGACAACCATAAAAACATTCCATCATTTAAAAAAAATCAGTATGGTTAAGAAAGGCTGAGTGGGAGCATCTTCGATGTTACAAACAGTGTGGCCGTTGCAACAATTCTCCAGTTCCTTGAGATCCCCAAGCCTGTGGACCCAACCGTGTTTTGAAGAACTTCCAGGAAGCTGCCAAGGATGGGGCCAGTCTCACTGTCCCCACAACAACAAGCCTGTGAGGTGGGCTGGGCCGAGAGAGGGGAACTGGCCCAAAGTCACGGGCTGGTTTTCATGGCTAAGGCAGGACTAGAACTCACCGCCACTGGGTTTCTAGGCCAGCATCTAAACCCCTACACCAAACCGACTCTCTTTCTCCCCAGCAAAAGGGAACTCTGTATCTCACAGAGATGCCATACTAAGATTGGGGGACCCTTTAATCCTTCTCTCCCTCCCAGCCCTTAAAGTACAAGCATATCTCGTTTTATTGTGCTTCACTTTATTGCGCTTTGCAGATATTGCTTTTTTTTTTTTAACCAATTCAGGGTTTGTGGCAACCCTGTGTCAAGCAAGTCTATCAGATAATGATTAGCATTTTTTAGCAATAAAGTATTTTTTAACTGAGGCATGTATGTTATTTTTTTAGACATAATGCACACTTAATAGACTACAGTCTGGGGGATACAGAACTTTAAGGTGCAGTGGGAAACCAAAAAAAATTCATGTGACTCGCTTTATTGCGATGCTCACTTTATTGCGGTGGTCTGGAACCGAACCCGCCATATCTCCGAGGTCTGCCTGTAACTCCCTGTAGGCTGATCTGTCAGCTCTCATACAGGGCGGTTGGGAGCATCGGCGTCGGATGGAACGTAGAGCCGCTCCCCAGGCACTGAAGGAAGAACAGGAGATAAATATTGCATAATACCTTCCTTTTTCTCCAGCTATGCAGCAGCGGCAGATTGAAGGGGATGGGAAGTGGGGAAGCATATGCCTCCCCCCTCCATTCTGCTTCGTGGGCTGGAGGGCGCCATCTCTGTGGAATTTGCTGCTGCCCCATACATTGGGGGTCTGGAAGGGGAAGGAGATATGTTGGGGGTCTGCAAAGGGAAGAAGATATATTGGGGTCCAGAAGGGGAGAAGATATATTGGGGTCCAGAAGGGGAAGGAGATATATTGGGGGTCCGGAAGGGGAAGAAGATATATTGGGGGTTGGGAAGGGGGAGAAGATACATTGGGGGTCTGCAAAGGAAAGAAGATGAGGTGGGTGGATCAGAATGACTGATGCAGCAGAGACCTCTGACCTGGCCAATGTTAGATTCAGCAGGGGAACCTTCAGTCTGGTGGATTTCATCCTGACAAGGGGGAAGGAACGTGGTTTAATTTCCCTTTTTTTTTTCTTCCTTTCCGTCATGTGCAGCTTTTACCTTGAAGTTGTAAATGATAGAGCCATCTAGTCAATATGTGCATTGCGTTTTTATCTGGGATTCTCTTACACCTCGACATGTGCGATACAAGCCTGCTTTGCCCCTCAAACAACCCTGGGAATTGGGTTGGACCAGTGTTTCTCAACCTTGGCCGCTTTAAGCTGGGTGGACTTCAACTCCCAGAATTCCCCAGCCAGTATTGCTGGCTGGGGAATTCTGGGAGTTGAAGTCCACCCAGCTTAAAGCGGCCACGGTTGAGAAACACTGGGTTGGATTAAGAGAGGATGACTGGCCGAAAGCATCTAGTGAATCTCTCCGTTCCTTAACCACTGTACCACACTGCCTCTTGGATCCTCCTAGCCAAGTCGTTTTTTTTCCTATTCACACCGAAGCATTTTCCTTCCTCACCACTAGCCTGGAATGATGCCGTCCGTTCTACAGGATTCTAGAAAACGGCTTTATTATTTGTCAGCTACGGAGTATGTAGTCAAATGTGATTAGGGGATGTCTTTCATTATGTTAAATTGGGGAAGCCAAACTTAACGTTCTTGCCTAAATCACGCGAGGCCTCTTTTCTAACAAATGTTCTTTGTGTGTTTTTTGTGATCTTGGCAAGTCCTGTGTACACTTATCTATTACTGACCTCATTCTGGTCTGAGAGTAGACAATGAAGGTACAGTAAGTGTTGTCTTATTTGTACAGACAGTCCTTGTTTTCTACAGACAATCACTAAAATTGGTCCAGGAGCTTTGGAACAGCAAAGGCAACTTACTAAAATAATTCTTATGGAGAGAGAATTGTATAAAGCTGTGTTTTTGTGACAGTGAGATGGGTGGTGACAAATTTGAAAATATATAAATATTTTTCAACCTTGGCAGCTGTCAGATGGCTGGACCTCAACTCCCAGAATTCCCCAGCCAACCTTGAGAAACCCTGGTGTAAAGAATATGAAAGATTTTATGGGGAAATTATTTTTCCTCCAAGGCAATACAAAAGAGGTTTGTTATTCACGTCGTCTTCTCTTTTTTATCCTGGGATTTTTAATTTTTTACTTTCCAGTCTGATCTACAGCCTGGGATTTCCTGCAAGTCCAGGTGTTAATCAGATCTGAACCTGCTTCATTTAAAAAAAAAAAAAAACAGGTTCTTCCCCCGGGAAATACCTTCCAGATGCCTCCCTGGTGTGTTCTGATTCGTTCAGAAACGGACTAGATACGGGCAAGTGGGCACCGGCATGCAAATGGGAAGATGCAAGTGAGAGAGAGAGGAGAGAGATGGCTGAAGTTAATATTTTGTTCCTTCCCAGGGTCATCCATCTTCAAATTAAAGGACAGCAGTCTTGTGAATATAGGTGCAAGTTAATGATTAAAGTGATGTTTAAAGTGAATAAATCACAGGCTCCTGCAGGAATTTGTTTGTCTTTGCCAGCTGAAGAACGGTCAAGGTGCCCTTGGAAGGAAACCTTGCTAAAGTAATTCCATTGTCCTTTAAGGACTTCTCAGTGCCCTTAAGCCAGCAGCCATTGGTAGCTTGTAGACTTATTCCGAGGTAGATAACTTGGTTTTTACTCCATTCCGAGTTGGTGTCATTGCTTTTTGGCCAAACTCAGCCTTTTTCCATGGGTGGGAATTCTGCCACCCCCACCTCCCCCCCAAAATTGCTGTGTTTGTTAAAGAGCAAAGCTGGATCTCCTATAAGAGCTTGGAGCACGTTCTGAAACATGAGAGATGTTCCTACAGAAGAGAGGAGGTGGGAGGTGAGTTGGGTTAAAGGTAAGCCTTCCCGATCATTGGGAACACTACAGATTGCAGAAGTGGCAAAACTGACAACTTTGATCAAAGAAAGGACATTGTCTGGTTTTGTTCCTCTTTGGAAACTACTCTTGGACTTTTTACTTGAGATACGCACAAAGAAAATGAAATTTTGATTTTGGGATTTGATGACTGATGTATTCTATAGTTAGAGAAATACCTTGTATTATTTTATTTATATTCCTTGTTGATATAGACTTATTTTGTAATCTTTTTAAATGTTAGAGCAAAGGACAGTTTTTATTATGTGAATTTTTAGATATTGGAGTAAGAGGTGAATGTATTTTATTCCTATGCCTGTCTCAAAGATAGTCGGAAGTTACTTTACTTTTTCCGTACTTTTCTCTCTTTTGTTATTTTTTTCTTTTCTTTTTGATTTTCTGTACTTTAATTTTTTCTGAAACTCAGTTAAAAATTTACACACACACACACACAGACACACACACAAAGGAAACATCACAGATTCTCCCTCCAGAATTCTGAATGACAGCGGGTTTTTTCCTCCTTTTTTTCAAGGGACGGGTCCCTTTCTAAGATTTTTTACAGGGATAGCCCAGTTTCTCTGTTGGAAATTCTAAACTAGGAACGGTGGGGCTTTGTTCTGTTTTTGCCATGTTGCGAAGGCAGGAAGGCAGTTGCAGCAGCCTCTGCAAGCTTTGTACCTGGTGCCTTTAGATCAGTGTTTCTCAACCTTACATGAACAGCATCTTGCAAGTCTGAAAGTACATTTCTCCCCCATCGCCTTTACAGTCCGAGAAACTAGGGAGGGTCCCTTCTGAGACGTTTGCCATGTCCCCATTCCTTCTGCGGGCTCAGCTGCCGGTTATCTAGTCTGCGGCTCTTCCTCCTGTCTCCCAGGGTCATTCCCACATATCATTATGCTGTGCGGGGACTTGAACCTGGATCTTGAACACTTCAGCCACCATGTTACACTGACTCTCTTATATCTCCCTCTTTGGAGAATACCTTTGCTTCTGCTAAGTTTATTTAATGTCTTACCCAGACGAGATGCATTCTATTTTCAGCACATGCATAGCCCACAGCTAAATTTGGTTCTGGTGCAGCTTAAAATCCAATAAATATTCAGTGGCATCTTATGAAACCTTTCAGTCCATTGTGCTGTGGACTCCCAATTTTAATATGCTTCCCAGAAAGGTGCAGTAATCACGCCGATCTTGATCTCTCTCTCTCGACTCAGGAAGAAGAGTTTAAATGGCTTTTACGAGAAGAAGTTCATTCCGTCCTTCGTCAGCTGCAAGAGATCCTGAAGGTGCTTACGAAAAGGAAAAATCTGTCTTCCAGTTTTGGTCAAGTCAAATCAAAATCTTTATTATGGTCAAAGACCAGCATAAGGAGGGTGGGGTGCAGTCAGTTTAAAAAGCATAGAAAATACTCCAGAATGATAACAGCAGATATAAAATTTTAAAAAACATATATCTAAAAGGGATCTAAAAGAAAAGTTATGAAAAGCTAGAAGATATTTAAAATATACATATTAAAACAAAGTGTATATAAAAAAGTCTTTTAAAAAAAACCTCACCCTATCCCTCCTTTTAGATTTTTTCCCCCCTGTTTTGGTATTTGACAGCCATTTCCAGGGCCTCCCCCAGGAGGATTTCAGATCTGCTGTGGGCTCTGCTTTTTGATTGCCGTTACTGAAATGATGTGCAGCTATTCTGAAGTGGGACACGAGTGCGCTTGTGGTATCTGTCGGTCCCTCTTAAAGAAGAGGTGCCTTTTCTTGGGCTTGCACAGTCGCCATACGATCCCAGGAAAATACACATTTGGGCAAAGGAGATGCCCGCAAGGTGTGATGACCTATGACTGCCTCTTCAACAGCTCCTCAACTCAAAATACATCTTCCCTGAGAATGCACAACCCCAGGAAAATGCACAGCTCCTTTAAGGGCAGGTGTCGGAAGCATCCCTGTGTCTCCTTCAAAGGATCTTTTCTGCTTTGAATCCCAAGAGCTAGGCACCCCTAATTGCCTCCCCTGTAATAGGATGACAGGGTATTGATCTGATGGCTGCTGGTTAGGGCTAGGTATAGATTTCACCAGTGCAGGGTTAGGCCAGCACGCACGCCTTGCCTCTAAATGTGGCCATACAGCACCTTGAAAATCATTAGGAAAAAGGTGCTTTGGAGCTCACAAACGGAACCCCTGTCTGCTACTCGTTACAAATCTTTCCCTAGGATGATGCGACCGCCCTTTACAGCAGCCGCCGCATCCTGGGGAAGGACACGGCTGCTTTAAAGAGTTCCAGAGAGATGCGTTTTTGCTTCTTGCGTGCTTTGAAGCTGGACTCCTTTCCCTCCTTTCTTTGCCTGCTACGTTGTGTCCCCGTGGGTGGGTGAAGTTACTTGGGTGGAATTTCTAAGTGGACTAATGGTTTATTTATAATATTGATTTAGTGGACCTAGAGCCCATCTGAATCCATGAGTTGAATTTACTTGGCCGCAGTGAGGAGCTGTGAAGTGCCTGCTGATTGCTCACGGGAGCGGGGTTGGAATAGATGGTTTGCCTCCTCAGCTTTGTTTTTTCAGACAACAGGATGGTGTTTTTCTGCTCTTAGATTCTGACTCGGGGGGGAAAAGAAATACTTGGAGTGGCTGATGCCCCTGGCACTGATCCTCTTCCTCTCTTTTCTCATCCAGGAGGCTTCTCATCGGTTTAATTTGCCAGTGAGCAGCTCAGAGGGGCCTGTCAAGCAGGAGAACTTCATCCTGGGCACTTCCAAGTAGGTAGAGGGCCTTGGTAGGTGACCGGCTTTTTCATAGCAGGCAGGAAGATGAGACGAAGCAGGATGAGCCACGTTCGGCCAGCCAGAGGGAGGAAAGCTTAGAGACTCTTCCAAACAGTTCCCGCTTCCTGCTGCCCCTTGAAACCTCTGCCAAAATTGGGGGGGCAGCTTTCTCTGGATCAGGAGCAGCGACTCTCCTCCAAGCTGCTGGAGAAGATCAGGGCTGCCGGTTTGGTGCACTCTGCTGTAGGAGAGGGAATTAACGCCCTGGCTGAGAGGCCTTCCATCTGTTTCCGGTGTCTGGGGATTGTTAAGCAGAACATTCAGCCAGTCTTCCTCACAGAGGAGATCAACAAGCTGCCACCAAAGACTTTCAGCCCCTTTTTTTTTTTAATGTGTTTAAGCCAGCATGCATTTCATCATCAAATCCCTCACCAGGCCTGTTTTAGATTCACCTTCCTGTTGTGAAAACAACCACCAGGAGCTCCTGTCTCGAGAGCCAACAGAGCCCGGGTTGCTAGATCAGATTAACCCTGCTTGGACGAGAATCGCACCTGCTTCTTACCCACTGCTGGTGCCCCCAAAGCTGGCTGAAACCAGATGCTCCCAATACCTCCAGATGGCTTTAAAGTGCATTGTCCATCTGTTGCATTGCTTGTGTGCAGGGCAGGGGGTGGTGGACTCAGGGGTGCCTTGTTTTGCCCCATTAATACACTGTCTTTATTTCAGCGCTGACCAGGTGAAGGGAATTCTAACCCTCCAGGGAGATGCCCTGTGCCAGGCGGTGAGTTCAGTGCAAGCTTTCTGTGCTGGCGAGGGAAGGAGGGTACCCCTGGGATCTCTCATCTCCCTCCCTACCTCTTGACAGATCTCTGGGGATCCCAGCTCCTTGCTTGCTTAGGATGATCAGCCAAACAGCACTCTGGCATCTGTTTACCCCGAGCCTGTTTTTCAAAGGAGCAGAAGGCCCAGCCTTGCCGATGCAGCTCCAGAAAACATTTCTGCTGTTCTTTGCTTGCTATCCAGCCCACGCCCCTTCTCAGAAAGAGCCTGGTTCAAACGTTCGCTCATCCGGGCACCACGCTTGCTTTTGACTTTGGTTTCGTTTCCGGCCAGCCGAGCGGCAAAACCCTGGTGCTGAAGAGCACGCTGGGCAGATGTTGGGGAGGTGTGCATTCCCCAGGTGAATTTGGCCTTTTGGCCTCAGGACAGTGTCCAAACAGGACCAGTCTTAAAAGGTTGGGTAACTTTAAATATCCTCAGGGATTGATAAGAATTGTGCCCACACGAGAGCATCAGTTGTCTGGTTGCAGCAGTTCAAACGGGCCAGGATTAGCATGTGCAAAAGCCTGTTTAGTTGGAAGGGACCAGTGAGGTCAGCTAGTCTCGCCCCTTTCTTAATGCGGGAATTCCAAGGAAGCGTCCCGGACAGGTGACTCCCTAACCTAGGCATGAACACATCCATCAAAGCCCACCTTTTCTCTAGATGAGTGTTTCTCAACCTTGGCGACTTTAAGATGAGTGGACTTCAATTCCCAGAATTCCCCAGCCAGCATGGCTGGCTGGGGAATTCTGGGAATTGAAGTCCACACATCTTAAAGCCACCAAGGTTGAGAAACACTCCTCTAGATAATCACCTCCCTGTTGAACAGCTGTTACTACTTGGAAAATTTTCCAAATATTGAATTGAAACCTGCCTTCTGGGACATCGGTCTGTTGTTTCTGTGTCCTGGATCATGGAACAAGAGCGGGCTTCTGGCGTCCTTTCAGGTATTTGAAAAGGACTGTCACATCTGCCCCCATCTTCTCAAGGCTCAATGGGCCCCGGTCCTTCGGCCTATTCTGTAGGACTTAATTTCTTCTTCCCTGGTCATCCTCGTTGCTTTTCGCTGAACCTTTTTGAGTTTCCGTGTCTCCTTTTCAAGTGCGGTGTCCAGAACTAAATGCAACTTGACCATTTGTGGTGGGGAGAGGGGACCCTAATCATGCCATGATATGGGGACATAATGACGGCACTTGCATGATTACAAAGCTGGGGTCATGTTTGTGACCTTGAGCTCGTCAGGAGGTAGAACTAGCCCTGTGATCTGACCCAAGTGTGACTCCGAAACAAAACTGTTGATGGCGCTGAAGTTTCCCTAAGGCTCATGAGTTTAAAAGGAAGCGGGTCCATTCAATGGATTTGTAGGGCAGAGAGGCACAATAATTTATGTATTTATTTATTAAATTTGTATGCTGCCCATCTCCCCTAGAGGGTGACTCTGGGCAGCTCACAATTAAAGTAAAACCCGAAAACAGTTAAAAATATAAATATCCACATTAATGAGTTAAAAAGTCAAACTATATAAAAAGATCATATACCTAAAAAAGGCTAAAAACATTCAAGATGACACGGGGGTAGAAGCAATTACCCCACAAGCCAATTCCAGTGGTGCAAGCCCCCATCCGGCCACCTGGCATAGCCAAGATTTCGCACTCTTCCTGATAATATAAACGGATGAAGCAGATCCCCAAGTTGCATGGCTTAAGCATAATAAAATCCCCTGGTTAATAATTTTGCCCAGGCACCAGATCAAGTAGGGTCTCTCTCTGCCTGCAGAGCCATCGTTCCCCGTATCAGGGCTGGCCCCAGCTGTGGATTCTTCAACATCCTTCTGGTGTGTTCTATTGACCCGTGTTAGAAATAGATTGGTGCTTTTGTGCCGGAGGGTTTGGGATTTGATTTCCCCCATTAGAAATTAGACAGGAGAATTTCTGCTGAATCTGAATTCTGAAAGGGAACCTGTGCGTTTTCCTCTCCTCTCCCTTTCACAGGATATTAACTTGAAAATGCCCAGAAATAACCAACTGGTGCACTTTGCTTTCCGGGATGATAAACAATGGAAACTACAGCAGGTACGTTGAACACCCTCGTACTTGGTGGATTTCTCTTCCCATTGAAAGGAATCGGGGGACGTTGTTTCTTGGGAGTGAAAAAACGAGAGAAAACAGAACATGTGAAGCTTCCAGCTTTTTCCCCAAATTATTCTATGGCTCTCTCCCCAATGCTTTCTCAACTCTCTACTGCAAGAACCGAATGCCGTGATACATTTTTTTTTGTTTTAAACCAGTGATGGGAAAATGGAGCTCTGTGTTTGAATTATCTGCATCAGTGAAAAGGAGATCAAGGTTAGACCTACAAGTTGTAGGAACCACAGAGTTTTAGACTGTCTAGTAAGCAAACTGCAGAGACCTCAGCATGTAGGGAAGTGTTGACACAACACCTCCTGGCTTCTTCTCCTGGGCATAACAGATACGTTGATTTGTTTCCAAATCAGCCGGAGGGCAGCTCTATCCTGCTTCAGTGGCCTCTAACCTCATAAAAACTGCCTATATTGGTTGGGAACACTTAGGCTTTAGTTTTGGAGAAAGTTATCCTGGTCAAAAGGATGCAGTTTTAGTCCTTGAGAATATATAAGCCATACTTCAGGGTTGTTAAGTTTAGAATCCAGACAAGAGAGAAGGGCTTGGAATCCTCTTTTCTCCATGCTTAATACATTTGCTAATCCTGTTTGGTTTTTCTCTTTCAGATTCAGGATGCCAGGAATCACGTCAACCAAGCAGTCTACCTGCTTACCAACCGGAGTGCCAATTATCAGTTCAAGACAGGATGCGAGGTTCTCAAGGTGAGCCAAGGGTCCTGCTTCCCACTGCACAATCCAGAATTGGACTTGCACCCGTTATCTTTCAAACCATCAGTCTTTCAGATGAGAGAATGTTTTAGCTGTTCTGAAACCCAGTTTATGATGTATCGTGTCCCAAATACAGTTTTCTGCATTTTGTCATCAAGGTCCTACGGCAGATGGATCAAGAAGGACCTCTGCTAGATGCTTTCTAAAACTGCCGCTGGAGTACAAGACTAGATGAGATTATTGATTGCTTAAGACAGAACTCCTTGGTAACAACATTGTACTGCCACCTCAATCTTGGCAAAGTTTCTGGTCAGCAGAGTCAGGGTTGGTGGAGGAGGTTCACAAACAACCTCAGCTGAGATCTTTGCAATGTTGTGAGTCTGGATCAACTCCCTGATGCTCTTCTTGTTCCTG
This sequence comes from Python bivittatus, assembly GCF_059951505.1. NCBI lineage: Eukaryota > Metazoa > Chordata > Lepidosauria > Squamata > Pythonidae > Python > Python bivittatus. Next base: position 7,085,534 of record NW_028277031.1, read on the forward strand.
TTCAATATCCAGTTCTCACCCACAAAGAAAGTCCTGAGTGCCATGATAAAAGTTGGGTGAGTGGCCTAACAACAACAACATCTAGGCCAGTGTTTCTCAACCTCAGCAACTTTTAAGATGTGTGGACTTCAACTCCCAGAATTCCCCAGCCAGCATTGTCCAGATTTTTTTGTTGAAGCAAGATAGCAATATCTGCTATAAGAAGGACCTCTACATAGGACTCAGATCACACATTTTTGATTGACTTCTTAGGCAAGAAATAGGCTGTGCATACGTTAATAATTGAAAGTTCCAAAGCAGTTTGAGAGCCAGTGTAGTCTTAACCCCTTTGCCCTTGTATGGCCGGATCTCTGCAACTGCAGGAGCAAGGAAGATGACCTTGATGAGACATGCGGGAGCTGTTGCCTAACCAAAAGGGGCTGAAACATTTTTTAAATCTAGAGGAATGAGATAATATTTGGCTTAGGCAGACACCTCCCTGATTCACTGAAGTATAAGGAGGAGGAGGAGGTGAAGCCCAATCAGACTTGCAAGATTCTGTTATTGTGACCATCTCAAGAGCTTTCACCGCCATGTGGAGTTGATTTCCTGGTCTGGGCTACCTTGTGTAGCCGAGAGCAACCACATTTCCAGATCAACCTAAACAAAGCTCTGTGTGCTGTTTTTTTTCCACCCCAGCTGATGGATGCTGTGATGCTGCAGCTGACAAGAGCCCGGAATCGACTCACCACTCCCGCCACTCTGAGCTTACCAGAGATCGCTGCCAGTGGACTCACGGTAAGTTGGGGTGGGGGAACCTTTGGATGGTGAGAAAAATTGATGTTGGGGTGTGTAGGGAGTCAAGGTAAAGTTGAAGAAGGTATAAAGAATCAGGAAGATGGCATTGATGGAGACATGTGAGCTCTATTAACAAAGCAGCGAGGGGTGAAACACGTCTGAAGTCCACAACCAGCAGATAATGTTCAGAAGTGCCTCAAGTAGAGACCTCCCTGATTCATAGGACTATAAGGAGGAGGAGGAGGAGGTCCAGCACAATCAGACTCGCAAGATTCTGTTATTCTAGCCAATCTCAATAAAAGTAGTTCTAGCCTTCCTGTGGAGCTGATTTCCTGGTCTGGTCTACCTCATGGGGCTAACAGGAGGTGTGTAACCAGAGGTTCCTCAATACTTGGTTATGCCAGCACACCTGGGGATCCCAGGGGACGGAGGTATTAGTGAGGTGGCTCCCTTATTTTTAATTTCCTTTTATTCTCTGTTTTATTTTGTTTTATGTATTTTTAAAGCATTTTACTGTTTTTTAGCTTTGTTGTACGCCGCCTGGAGTCGCCTAGGCTCCAATATAAATTGATTTAATAAATAATAAATAAATTTTCAGGGCGGGGGAGAGAGAATTGAGTTTCTGTGGAAAGTTTGGTTTAGGTTCAGTTTTGCTTTTCACATCAGGTAAAGGTAAACCTCCCTCAAGTTAAGCTTGACTTTGATTTCTTCATGGAGATGTCCATGTTGTATTCTTGGTGTTGGGCCTAACCCTATTCACCTGTTTTTTAAGCAGCCAAGTCCAGTTTGATGCTACCACCTGCTTACATTGAGTCTATTTTACAGTTTACAGGACAGTTTTTTTGGTTTTTTTTTAATGTTCCCCACCTCAAAATGCTAGGAAATTCTGCCACCCGTTTTCAGCAGCTGTGGTCAAAGGTGGCTTGGGGCGTACAAAGAAGAGGTTTGGTGACCAAGGATGTGGGCCAAGGTTGCTATTTCTGCAGTCAGGGGTATCCACAGGGTGTGGTCAAAAAAGTCAAGTTTTCAGTTGCAATGGTGCAGTTGAAGCTCTGCCTGGTTTTTTTAGGTGGGTTGCGTTAAAACTAAGTGGCACTTCAATCATACCTTCACAGCTCCCATCTTGACTTTTATGACCATAGCCTGGGAGACACTCCTGCCTGTGATAAACAAATGCTGCCTATATCAGCCCTTTAGTGACGCAGAACAAAACGGTAGCTCACGAATATCTGGCGGTTACCCAGCTTTTTCCAGCCCCAGAATTCCACCTTCAAGAGTTCTACAAAGCTTTTTCCAGCATAATCCTCCAGCGTCTTAGCACAGCTCCCCGAGGGTATTGCTAGCAAACGTCCACAGATTTCCCAGTAACCCAGGCTCAGTGTGATGCCCAAACAGATCCATTATAAATCTTTGATTGGCAACTGCCATGGGGCTAGAACAGTGTTTCTCAATCTCAGCAGCTTTAAAATGTATGGACTTCAACTCCCAGAATTCCCCAGCCAGCATTGCTGGCTGGGAATTCTAGGAGTTGAAGTCCATACATCTTAAAGTTGCCAAGGTTGAAAAACACTGGGCTAGAAGATGGCTTACAAAGCTTTTATAGAAATCACACTATTTTATTTATTTTTATTTATATATCAAATTTGTCCCCGCCCATCTCGTTGAAATGACTCTGGGCGGTTTACAGAACAATTAAAATAAATTAAAATTACAATATACAATAATCTTAAATAAATAGAAAATAAATAGATCCAAGGATAACTATATTTAATACACTGTGTTTGTTCTCTCTCTCTCTCTCTCTCTCTCTCTCTCTCCAGAAAATGTTCACTCCAGCTCTGCCTTCAGATATCCTGGTCAATTTCTATATCAACCTAAATAAGCTCTGCTTAACTGTCTATCAGTTGCACCCTTTGCAGCCCAATTCCACAAAGGTATGGAAACAGCAGGGACATCACAGGACACTCTTAGACTCTTTGCTATCGTTGTCTACTCACAGCAGCAGCTCTCTTTTGTCACCACTAGAGAGGTCAGCGTCAGTTCCTCCCAACAATAGAACCCCGTCCCCTGCCCCCAGACTGGTGCTTCTATGTTACCGAAACTCTGGGGAGAGTTGGCAAGGCACCTTCTGGCTTGAAGGAAGTGCTGTGTTTTCAATGAAGGGGTCAGCCCTACCTGGTAGGCCAGACTAAGAAACCCATGCCATATAAGTCAGGACTCCTTTGATTCCAACAGCCCTAGTGACAGAATCTTGCAAGTCTGAATGTGCTTCCGCCTCCCTCCCTTTTTCTTCATCTGAACTACAGAGAGGCTTATCTGAGATGTTTTCTCAAGTTACTTTCTTGGCCCGAGCTCAAGCCTCTCTTATCTGACCGTTGCCTTGGTAGCGGCTCTTCCTCCTGTTCTTCTTCCCTTTACAGAAGGGGCCCATTTCTGGTAGATTTTCAGTGATGTGAACCTTGGTCAAAAGTAAGTTGTGGATGAGCTTCAGAAGAAGTTGCACGAACGTTTTGCATTTGACATCAATCCGGCATTGCCAAAAGTTGTGAAAGATCATTAACTAATCTCTGATGAACTAGCCAGAGTTTGTTGTTTCTGTCACTTGCTCTTTATGAAATAGGAAATGCTGACACAGATAAGGTCTTACTTGAGTTGCCGAAAGACAGTAAATACACTCTTTGTATTCACTGATGTAGAATGGACATGCTACCAGAATAGGTTATTAACAAATTTCAAACCGTTTACATTTTAATTAAAAAAAAAAAGTTAGGTTAAACTTCCATTGATAAGTCAGCTCATAAGAGGGGGATTTTACAAAGCTTTGGAGTAGACATAATCTTACTCTCTGAAAAACAGGGATCAAAGGCTTTATGTTCCTTTTTCTATCAGTTGGTGGATTCCTCAGAATTAAGCCTGGAGTCCCTGCAAATGTATTGCAACCAAGCTGCTTGTAGCTGATCTTTGGGGGCTAATTCTGGATTAGGCGGATTTCCTCCGTCCTTCCTTCCTTACTGTGGTCAGACACTCTTACATAGAAGCTTATCTCTAGTCAAGCCTTGTGTCACGGAGTGAGGCTGAATGGCTCAGAGGATCCTGTGTGGGCCACCATCTTGGGGTTCCGACATGTCCTTGCCCAGGTGTGAGCAGGAGGTGGTGTGTAGCCAGATAACCCTCCTCTTCTTAAAATAATTTTGGACTTAATGCCCAAACGGCTCCCTCTTTTTCATTTTTTCCACCTACCTTTTGGTTGAGGAACTCAAGGCAACCAGCTCCTTCCTCCTGTTTTTTCCCCAACAATCTGGGAGGCAGGTTGGGCTGAGGCAGTGGCTGGCTCAGACACCCAGTGAGCTTCCAAGGCTGAACCTGGGTCTTCTCATTCCTAATCCAATGCAGTCACTTTTGCACCACTATGGCTCTTACAGAATGAAACTAACTTACGTCAGATAACACAGCTGGTTTTCTGTTTTGGTCACTGAACATGCTGGGCAGCTACTGCTCTCTTTGTTTTGTTGTTTAGTGCAAACCATGGATTCGTTCCCACACTATCATTTTTGCTATTTCTTGATTTCCCATTTCTCTCCATCCTCCCCCCAACAATAAAAATCTTGTGAAGTGGAGAGACTAGCCAATGGGAGAGAGAGTTATAGCCCAGAGTCATCCAGGGAGCCTTCTCTGGTTGAGCAGGTACTAGAACTTGGCTCTCTTTGGTGCCAGACCAACATCTTCACCACTTCATCACTCTGGCTCTCACTGAGAGGCAGAATGTTTGGCTGATTGGGCAGAAACTGGTGGGAGGCAGCACCCATGCTGTCAATCTTCTCATTTTAGCAGTAGGAAGTAGAAGAAATTGATGAAGACTATACTAGCTGGGAATGATAGAAGTTAGAAACCCACGTGGGGCATGGATTTGAGTAGATCTTTTCCTGTCCTACCATGGAGAAAACCTATCTATGTGGTCATTAGGAGTCGAAAAGGACTTGATGGTACATCAATGTACCATGGTACAAGTCTCCTGTCCTGACCTCTTTCCTGATTCTTCTAATGTTACCTCTTATTCTCGTAGCTTAAGAAGATGATCTTGATGGAGATATGCAAGATCCATTACTTGGGAGATGGGGGCTGAAACATATTTTAAGTCCAAAACGGACAGATAAGACTTGGAAGCGGCTCAGACAGACACCTCCCTAATTCACTGAACGATAAGGAGGAAGAGAAGGTTCAATGCAGTCTGACTTGCAAGATTCAGTTCTCACAGCCAGCTACAATAAAAGTAGTTTTCGTCTTCCTGTGGAGTTCGTTTCTTGGTCTGGTCTACCTCCTGGGGCTGACAATAGCATAGCCTAGGCAGGTTTGCCAGGCAACACCGAATCCATAGACACTGGGTTCTGTGACTGGCGCTTCTTCTTTTTCAGAACTTCCGGCCAGCTGGAGGGTCCATCCTACACAACCCTGGGGCCATGTTGTAAGTACCATCGTGGCTTGCTGGAGGGCTTGCCTTGATGGGAGAAAGGAGGGTCTTTTCTGTGTCGCTTCCCCGAATGCAGCAGCTTCTTTCTCATTCCACAGCGAGTACAGTAACCAAAGATATGAAGTCAGCCATGTGCACAAGGTAGAGTGCGTCGTGCCCTGGCTGAACGATGCCCTCGTCTTCTTCACTGTCTCCCTTCAGCTTTGCCAGCAGCTCAAGGATAAGGTGAGGTGAATGGGGAGAAATTGTTGAAGGAAGTTTCTTGCTTTCCCGTTATATATCCTTGAAATAACCATTGGACACGTGTAGCTTCAGGAGTCAGCGCTCTACAATGTGTGCAAAGCTTTGTAAGTTTGATCCGTGGGATTTTAAAAAGACATCAACATGTATGTTGCCCTATGTTGCCCTCACTGCTGCCCTAGAAAGAGGAAAGGTCATACTTAGGTGTAAGGGAGGGGTATAATGGTATGTGGGAAAGACCTTGGAAGACTGAGCCAAGAGATGCAGCCAAGGGAACAGATAAGAGACAGCATAGCCCGCAGCTGGATAATGGGTGAGACAAGAGGCTCAGAAGGGACCCTCCCTAGTTTCTCAGGCTGTAAAGGACACGGGGGGAGAATTGTACTTTCAGACTTGCAAGATTCTGTTAATGTAGCTTTACAATAAAGTAGAATTAGCTCATCTGGTTGTGATTCTTATCTGGTTTACCCCGCAAGGCCGACATCAATCTTGCAAGTCTGAAAGATGATCTCTCCCCTGATCTCCTTTCAGCCCGAGAAGCTAGGGAGGGTCCCTTCTGAGCCTCTTGCCCTACCCATTATCCAGCTGCGGGCTGTGCTGTCTCTTATCTGTTCCCTTGGCTGCATCTCTTGGCTCAGTCTCCCAAGGTCTTTCCCACATACCATTACAAGGGGTCTGCAAGGTATGGTCCAAAAAGATGGTGGCTGTGACTGTGGGATCAACGCCCACCTGTATGCACATAAAAAAGAGGCGGAGCTTTGCACCATAGTAGCCACCATTGACCAAACCCTGCAGACACCCTGCTGTAAGACAATGCCGTATACTTATTAATTATTAACTCTTGGAAAGAAAGAAGCTATGATCCCATCTAGAACTGAGCTCTCCAGTGGTCAGTACCTTCCATCGATGTTGATTAAAATATGCAGAGATAGACGAAAACTCTGCTGGGAAAGAAGGGTTAGAAAGAAAGAGCTTCAAGCCCCCCCCCAAACTATTTGGCCTGTATTCCAGCATTTCCTTGTCTAGTCCAAAGTAGCCAGAGACCCCCATGTTCACTATCATTGTCCTATTAGGATTCTTCATAGGGTTGGAAGAAGTGGCACCATTTCCCAGAACTGTGTCTGCTCAGAGGAGCAAAAAGCTCCCTTTGGACCCAAGCAAAAAACCCCTTTGGCTCCTTTGCCCAAAAACAAGGCAGTGCTTCCTTTTTGGGGAACATCAGCCGATGACAAGTTTCCCGTTGCAGATCTGACCCTGCTAAAGAACTTGAGCTAGTGACCGACCACACACCCGCTTCTGATCTCCTTTTGCGTTCTTGTTTTTCCCAGATCGCTGTCTTTTCTGGCTACTGGAACTACCGACTCTACTGATCCTCCCGCAAAGAGCGGTCCAGTCAGTTTCAGCCACTCCCTTCCCGCGAAGACCTCACAATATAAACTATATCTGCGAGGAATCGCTGGATTCTACCATTCCATGGTAGCTGATGGGTAGGAGGCAGTGGCTGGCATTGGCATCTTCGTATTCAGAATGTCATTATTTATTAGCACTTTAGAAGTATGTACATTTCTTTCCATGGGATCAAAGCCAGGCTGAGCCAATAAACACTGGTCAAACCTCACCCCGTTGGAAGGGGAAAAGGGGTTAAAAACAAGAGTGGGAACAAATTGCAGGTTATGCTGCCTCTGTGTTACGCTTGTCTCTGGCCAGAAAAACCAGCCAAGAGGCGGACACTCCCTGTTCCTTCCTTGGCTAATCCTTGTCATATTTTGGGTTTTGTTCTCACTCCTGCCAGCCCCTTTTCTAGTCTTTTGCACCACAGTGATTGTTCATTTCCATAACATTGTCTTTGAAACGTTAAGGGACGTCTTTGGATGTGGTGGTGGGTTACCACCTACTTTTTATAAGCAGAGAGGCACTGCTTATTCATCAGGTCTTCCAGGGAACCATTTCTGGCCACCAAGCAGTAGGACATACCAGGGTGGTCTTGGTAACAAAGGGGTTCAGTTGCTGCTAAATATATGTGAATCATTCCTTGCACCTATATCTTGTGTGGAATAAATATCCCTGATTATTGTGGTTTATGGCTTTGTGTCTTTGGAGGAGAACCCTTGACATGGCTTTTTGGGGGGAGGGGGTTGGTTATGTGCATGAGAGACAGAGAGGAAGAGATGGAGAATTGGATTGAATTGAATTTCTCTTTGCTCAAGGATGGCTAAATCCTTGAATGGGCCAAAATGACACGGAAGTTCATTTTGTAGAATGGAAAGGATCCAGGCTCTTTATCCATGCTACATGGTGTTTTTATTATGTGCAAAAAGCAGATTCTCCCCGCCCTCCGATGGATCTGCTAAAGCCTGGATTGAATGGTATCTTCAAAAGAGTTCCTTTTCTTCGGTTACTTTACAGCCAATGCAACTTTATTCAACACAAATCAGAAACTGCCTCTATATAGTAAAAGATTCACAGCAATCTGAGACTACATTTTACATTGGAATTAGGACATTTATCACAGCATATTGAAAGGAACAAATCTGGAGTTCTAGAAAAAGAGGTTATAGTGTTGTCCTGAATTGGTCAACGTTTTAGAGCATTACAAAGACAGCAATGGCATACAAAGGTGGTACAATGTCTGGCCTGTTTCTACAGAGAAATCAATTCTAGGCAATAAAAACAGCCCATACTCAACAGCCCTTGAGTGCTATGTCTTTTTGCTGTCAGTATTTGATGGGAACAAGATGGCCAAAATAGACACTTTGTGATTTATTCTCCATTCTTAAAGCACACACTGACAGAATCAACTGGTAGATTGCAAGATCAAGTTTGCATGTCTTTGCAAAGGAGAATTATCATTGCTCATGGACTAAGTATCTAGTTAGATCTCTTCTTGTCGGTAATGATCAGAAGCAGCTGATAGTTGGTAATGGTGAGAATTGTTGAATTGTTCTCCCCAAGCTTATTGCAAACCGACATGGACTAAGAATCATAATTTGAGTATCTAAGCCTCTTGAGGCTCACCTGTCATGCAGTTCCTCCAAGATGAGATCTGATTCTTATAATAAATTCCAGCATAGCAGAGAAAAATCAGTAAAGACGGTTGCTCAGGTGATCACCCATAAGTCTAAGACTCCATGCCCATATTATCAATACCAACTTTTCTTTTCTTGATCTGTAGACATGGAAGCAATGTTTAGAGTGTCAGGGAGATGAAAGCATTATATGACAATAATGGCAAATTTGTCCAGTGGGAATTCTCTTTATTCGCTCCTAGGCTGAACCACAATTCAATTCCAGAATTAGTATCTAGCAAAATCAGGTTAGAACAGGAAAGGGGAACTAAGTTTGGACCAAAAACAGCTAGATTTTGTTCCCCACGGTCCTCTAAATGTCACTGTTGGGTTGATGTTGAAACTGTACTTCCCCCCAGTCTTCTCTCTCACCTTTTTACCTCTCTGTATGGAGAAAAGATGACTACTTGTAGCACTTGTAATGCACTTTCAGGATGTTAACAGTTATGGCAAAGTTGCTGCAACCAAGAGCCGTGACCTCATGAAAACGGATGCTTTGTGAAACTAGGATTCTCACAGAACCTTAGCATTGGAAAGGATTGTTTAGGTCCATGCATTTCATTTCTGCTCAGTACACCAGTCCGATCTCAAGCATCTCTGATGGACCAGTGGTTCGATTTCTGCTTGAATGCACACAAGGAAGGAGGACTTCCTACCACCTCAAACGGTTGCCTGTTTAGAACTTTTCCATAACCTCCTACCATGTGCCTTCCTGTAACATAAGGCCATCATACCATGTCCTACTTTCTGGGAAATAAACAGCAGGTGATGACCAACTTCATCCTTCTTGCCTTTCCCACTGGGAGGTCTGGAGTGGATGAAAGCCCCAGGAATCACACCGAGCCTTGTACTGCAGCATCTCCTTTGTTCTTGATAGGAAAGGCCACCGCCGTGAGCTGCAGTTTTGGGGAAGTTGGAACTCCAACTGTCCACTGTGATGGGGTGGGGTGGGGTGGGGTGGAATAAGGTGAGGGGTTTAATCTGGGGATTCAGTTTGCCATCCCTAATTTAGGGCATCAGGCTGGAGTTCCTCATGGCTTTCAAAGGACCATGCTTTAATTTGCTGACTATTCCTAGTAGAGTGGTGTTCAAACTTCATACATTCAGGAAATGATTTTCCTAGATTTCTCTGCATTTCTATCCTGTAAGTTTTTTAAAGGAATGTTGCCACGTGTTCTAAAACTATGTACGCTGTTTGCCTGATCAATATATTTTGGAAAGCGCACTCCACTTTCTTTGTGGCAAACGTGAAAGGCCCCGGTCACTCCATTTCCTTTCAGTTTATTGTAAACTGGATCAGCTCTTTGATTTAAAGCAGGGGAGAGTTCTACATGCAATAAAATTAGAGGTAGTCCAGTCTGTATGGAAATAAGGTTCTTTGTATGAATGGAAGGGCCAAAACTGTAGTAGAAGATAGGTGTTGTTTAATGAAGCCCCCAAGCTCAATTCCTGCCATCTCCAGTTGGAGATGCAAGAGGCTTCTGCTTTGAAACATGGAAAGCTCATTTTTCAGACTCTACTGGGTTAGATAGACCTGAGGTCTGACTCTGTAGCAAGCTGCTTTGCCAGAATGAGAAAGACACGCGTGCACACATGTCCTTGCTGCTAAGCTGGAGGCCTGAATCTGCTCCACCATCCAATGTGCACCTTTAGACCATTTAACTGTTGAAGTCGCTTACCTTCTTGTATGAACCAGAAGACTCACAATCGCAGCAGCAACAGCGGATCAATGCAAGGAGGGCCAGCAGGAGAACCATCCCTGAAATGGGGAAAGAAATGGCTGGGTCAGTGCCTGAGTTGGTGGCCAGTCAGAAACCAAGGTGACTTTTCTCCTAGACCAAGAAACTATAGGTACTGAGATATTACTGAAGGGTGCAGGCCAAACAGTTGGCTTTATGGGCAACTTTTCCTGTGTGGAACTCAAGAAGACCTGGGTTTCCATGAAGTATTTTTCCTGCGTTGACCCACCTTGTGCTGACTTAACTCCACCAAGCTGGTTTCTGACCATGTTGCTCTTGCTTCCTATTTCTTTTCTCACCCCTCTGGGAGGGTGCCATCTGGATTCTTCTGAGCACCCAAGTTACAAAACCCTTTTGAGCCATGCAGGCCCACCCAAGTTAGCGACATCAGGAGCAGAGCGGTTTGCCATCCAAACTCTTCCGCTCCTCCCACCACTTACCAATGAAAGTGAAGAAAATGGCAAAAGCCACGATGTCCCAGGTAGTTTGGAACAGCTGCTTGTTTTGCAGACGGCTCAGAGCATCGTTGACCTGCTGACTTATCTCTTCAGCAACATATTTTCCAGGACTCCCCATTTCACCCCTTAGTGCACCTGCCGCAATTCAGTTTCAGCTGCCAAGAGAGGAAACAGATGATCAGCACAGCCACACTTCTGCAACTCACAGGAAAGCATTCCAGTTCAGTCCGTTCAGGGGTGATGAAAGAAGGTTATAAAACTGCAAGGGGAGAGAAGGGTCTGGCTACATCTGCATGGATAGAGCCAACGTCACATGGAAGAGTTTCTGCAGGCCGCTGTCTTACGTGAAGGCCCCCTCCAGCAAGAATGTGTGGCTGTCATCTTCAAGGGCGACAACACAACATGCAGAAAATTGGAGAGGCAGAACTATCTGCTGCAGCCCCGTTCTCCACTTTTGCGTTCTAGGAACCCCTCTTAATACCAGTTGAATAGCACCAGGAGTATATAATCTTCTGGGCTGAAGAAACACACTTGACCTCTAAGGAGCTGGAGGCTAAACAACGGGCAGACCCAGAAGAAATGTGAGCGGGCCAAAAACTCTGGACCTGATTTAATTTCATTAAATATCTTCATCACTCCCATTTTATCAGGTACAGTTGATATCCTGCATTTTCCTTCTACCTTAAAGCACGCAACAGGACACCAACTTTTGGAGGAGCCCTGAGGATCACGCCCAAGTCTTTCAGAACCTCATTGCTCATTTCAAAACAAATCCCAGATCAGTCGGCCTTCTCATATCTCTTCTGTAGCCAGTGTGACTTTTATAGCATTATTATAGTCTACTGCTTAAGTTCCATAAATTCATAATGACTTTATGATGTCCATTGGAATTGGGTGGCTAGAATAAATGGGAATAAATAATTAATAATATGAATAACCTTGCGAGATCTTATGGCGGCTGCTTCCTTACTTCCCCCCTCCCCCCCCACATACAAGGAAATGGAGTCCAGCTTAGAATATTGAAGAACATCGCACAATACCATGATACTAGCAGACAACTTTCTGAAACACAGCATTGTCGTCTGAACATTGGGATCCCGAGCCCCCAGTGGTATCTGGTGCTGTGATGGTATGTGGGAAAGATCTTGGGAGATAGGGCAAAGAGATGCTGCCAAGGGAACAGTCAGATAAGAGAGGGTGTAACCTGGAGGTGGGGCAAGAGGCTCAGAAGGGACCCTCCCTAGTTTCTCGAGCTGTAAAGGAGATGTTGGGAGAATTGTACTTTCAGGCTTGCAAGACTGATATCAGCCTTACCAGGTAGACCAGGCAGGAAACACAACCAGATAAGCTAATTCTATTTTGCTGTAAAGCTACATTGGCAGAATCCTGCAAGTCTGAAAGTATCATTCTCCCGCCGTCTCCTTTACAGCCAGAGAAACTAGGGAGGGTCCCTCCTGAGCCTCTTGCCCCAACCGCTATCTTAGCCGCGGGCTATGCAGACTCTTATCTGACCTTCCCAAGGCAGCGTCTCTTCACCCCGTCTCCCAAAGTCTTTCCCACATACCATCGCAGGTGCAGCACAGATAAGAGTTGCAGGGCAACAGCTAGATTTTATTATTCACTTATTTATTACTCAAATGGATATAACTGCCTGTCTTATCTCTATGAGTCTGGGCAGTTGACGAACAGGTAACTATAAACACACCTACACAAAAAGAACAATGCAACAATGTAAAAACAAGGGGGGAATAAACCCATACAAAAACATATAAAAAGCCACCTTAAAATACATAAAACTCACAGCCCATAATCCCATTCCTCAAAACAATCAGAACGTCCACAGCACTAGCCCCGTCATGCTCCCAGGTCCCCCTGCCTGTTGGCAAAGCCGGGTCTTCAGGGGCTTGCGAAAATTATTACTTTCAGTGAATTTGGGGGGGGTTCACAGCAGCGGAGTAGCATCTGGTCCTCACGACTGTGACTCATGATGCAAAAGGCATTACACACACACACACACCATGCCTTTCCCCAAGTTTTTAGTTCCTCCTGCAGCCCCCATGCCAGCAGATTCCTCCTTTTTTTAAAAAAAGACAAAACCTTCAAAGTGGACAACACCAATGAATTTGTCAAGGTGGTCCTGTCTTGAGCTGCGAGGTTCTCTCAACCTTTACCTTGATCCCAGCGGCCGCCCGGGTTTCACCTTCGTCTCCTAGGTCTTAAAAGCTCCAACAGTTGCCGAAGGTCTGAAGGAGAAGGCTTCCTTAGAGAAGGAGAACTACGAGGAAGTTGAGAAAGCCAACTTTAAAAAGTCGCACTTTAGTTTGTAAGAAACTTTCCAAAAGAAACTCCCCAACTGAGGATAGAAAGGAAGGAATCCACGTCCACCCACCTCGCCTCACCTGTTGGGAATTCTTGGTGGGAAAAGTCACCTGCAACCCCTTCGTTGACTCTGCTTTGGTGCCTATGGGGCCAAGTTCTTTTCACTTCCTTGTTCCTGTTTCTGCTTAAGCAGGGGTTGATTTACAACACAGCCCAAGGTGGACACGCCCTCGTCTACTGCTAGGAAAAGAGAAAGAAAAAAACAGCCAGACCAAAAGGTGAGAGCAAACAAGAACAATGTTCTTCCTTAGGGCCACCGGAGTGGGGCTACGAATGATGACCAGTAGACGTCAGCCAAGGGCTTAGATGTGGATTTTAGCAGGTCAGATCTGATAGCCTTAGCTCAGTGTTTCTCAACCTTGGCCCCTTTAAGATGGGTGGACTTCAACTCCCAGAATTCCCCAGCCAGCAAGGCTGGCTGGGGAATTCTGGGAGTTGAAGTCCACCCATCTTAAAAGGGCCAAGGTTAAGAAACACCATTTTAGCTTGTCCATGCTCCACTTTGGTTAGATATTGGTTAACACTATTTCTGTATCACCAGCTTCCAAAAAGGTACCCCAATGTACTCAAGCAGTCCTTGTTCTGGGTTTGCATGTCAAAACTGAACCCCTGACTGTACAGGCTGGGTCTGCCCAACACATTAGGCTAAAATGTGGGTTATTCGTTTCTGCTTTAAGGTGTTGTGTGAAGGTAGTGTCAGCTGTGGAAACTTCTAAGATAGTGTTTTTCAAACTTGGCCAGCATCCACCCATCTTAAAGTTGGCTGGGGATTCCGGGAGTTGAAGTTCACGCATCTTAAAGTTGGCTGGGAATTCTGGGAGTTGAAGTCCACCCATCTTAAAGTGGCCAAGTTTGGGAAACACTGGGAAATACTTAAACTCCCATTCGCAAGTTATGGATTAGCTCATCCCAGCAAGGAGCTGTAACAAATCCTGCCTGGCTAATGCATCTGTTTTGCATTTCCAAATAGTTGGTTCTCATTTTCCTACTAAAACAAAACAAAACACTGAAATGCACGTGAAATGTTTTTATAGGTGCCTTCCCAAGGCAGTAAATACTGAGAATCAGGGAAAAAATGTAGCTCTGGTTATTGGAGAGTCCTGCAGATGGCAGTGTTGCAATAGTTTTCATGCAGAGAGAGTCTCGTTCAAAGCTCCTCTTTTCTGGGTAGGTTCACACACTGCATCAAGCCATGGCTTGTTTAACAGGGCACACTGCACGGAGTGGGCACACCCTGCAGGGAGACTGTACTTCCTGATCCTTCTTTCTGGATCTGAAGAGGTGATTCTGGCAGGGCATTTGATTAGGGTGCACAGGTACGCCTCGTTGTGTCCATTCCTAAAATTTCATATCTGCACCCCGTTCTTTGTCGAGTTTGTGCTGCAACACGATCGCTTGCGTGATGAGAACATTGTAGGTGCGAACTGGTAAAGATGCTCTCAGTCCTCCTGATTTCAGAGCCATCGGTCTCAACAGCTGGAAAATTCCCAGGGATCATTTCTCGTTTAGTTTGCACCCAGCCCACTTCCAGTCAATCTCTCCAGCCAGATCACAGCAAATACGCACACCGCTCGGTTCAGCCAGCGAGAAAGACAGCTGGATGTTTATTTCTTAAACCTCAGCAAACACCAACACGGAGCTGACAAAGGGGGATTAAAGGCCAGCAACAGCAGACGTAAGGAAAAATAAACGCAAGATGCAGGGATGCGCATCACCTCTATATCAAAAGGGCTGAACTTTCCGGAGCCACTGGGAAAAAAAAAACGGGATAATTAGCAGGGACAGTCCCAAAGGGTGATCGCCTTTGGTGATTCTGGCTTTAACCCTTTTCTGTGCCCAGCAGTAGCAGAATAGAGATGGAAAGTAGGCCACCAGGTGATCCCCCCTCTCTTCTGCACCTTGAGCAAAACAGTTAGGTGGATGGAAATGATATATGCAACACTTAGAAGTTTTGATCACTCATTTGGGACTGGATCGTGCACCCCTTCAGCCTGAGATCACTTTATGGAAAAGGTAATGGTGACACATAACTGGGTTCACACTTTGCATTCAACCCTGCGGTGGTCTGGGCTTGCTTTGTGTAGAAAAAAAAAATAGAGAAAATAAGAGAGAGAGAATATAACAGCTTGGAGAAATAAGAAAGAAATTAAAGAAGAAGAAAAAACATACTATTGTGCCCTTCCTCCCTTCTTTCTATCAAGCAGTTATCGTCTTAATCTTTTCCCCAACCTCCTCATCTCCTTTTTAATCCCCAAATCTCTAAATCATCCATTTTTTCTTCTTTCAGCAAAAACTCCATATAAGGCTTCCAGTCTTTTAAAAAAAGTCTTTATCATTTTTTTTCTCTGACCAGCGGTCAGCTTCACCATTTCTGCAAGTTCAGTTAATTTTATAATCCAGTCTTCCACTGTAGGCATTTCATTGTTTTTCCAACTTTTTGCGTACAATAATCTTGCCACATCAGAAGCAGAAGTTCTCACTGCGCTATAATGCAGAGCAAATAACATTGCAGGCACAGACAGGGCGCTGCCAATTTCCCTGGCTGATCCCCACTTCCTCCCATTCATGCATTTTTCTTCATTCCTGACTTGCACCCAAAATATATCTTGTTCTCAGAGTGGCTAATTCTTATCCTAATGAAAAACAACCAAATGAAATCCTCCAGCTATTCAGAAGAGCCAATGAATGTTAAAACAAGTTTTTTTTTTTAAGTGATGCTATGCAAGGACACGAAAAAAAATATTGTTCTTTGCATTCTCGCACATTTTCTCCCCAGAACTGAAACATCCTTTCTCTGTTCAGAAATGTATATGACGCCTAATTTTTTTTTTTTTTAGATTTTTTATCCTGCCTTTATTATTTTTATAAATAATAACACACCTAATCCTCCTTCCTCCTCCTATTTTCCCCACAACAACAACCCTGTGAGGTGGGCTGGGCTAAGAGAGAGGGATTGGCCCAAAGTCACCCAGCTGGCTTTCATGCCTAAGGCAGGACTAGAACTCACCGTCTCCTGTTTTCTAGCCTGGTGCCTTCACCACTAGACAAAACCTTTACAGCTGAAGAAGCCCCCTTCTAAGCTGTGTGGCTGTGTTCTGGAAGTTTTGTTTCCTAACGTTTCGCCAGCACCTGTGACCGGCATCTTGAAGAAACAAAACTTCCAGAACACGGCCACACAGCCCGGAAGACCCACACCAGCCATCGTATGCCGGCCGTGAAAGCCTTCGACAATACATAGCCCCCTTCTAACTTTAATAAAAAAGAGGTCCCATTGATGGACCAAGTCTGCAGTGTTGGCCATCCAGGAGTAAGCATTTCCATAAGAACTTTGATCTAAGTCACATAAGGCCTTATAGTTCAATTCTTTATGATCTCCTCCAAAGCACTGAGAGTGTAATTGTGCTATCTGCTGCACAGGAATTAATAATCTCCAAAACCACCCGCTAAGCTTGTATTACAGAGTGCTAGATCGTGAGTAAGGATGAAATGTTGTTTCCTCTTAAAACTGCTTTCCATCTACGGATTATACCACCCTGGGCTCCTTTTCATCACAACGTGTCAAAAAATGAAAGATGGGACATTCATATTGCAGCCCTATAACGGGAGACTTTCTTTCTTTCTTTCTTTTTCTTCTTTCTTTCTTTCTTTCTTTCTTTCTTTCTTTCTTTCTTTCTTTCTTTCTTTCTTTCTTGCTTTCTTTCTTTCTTTCTTTCTTTCTGCCACCACTTTCTCAGGTTCCTAAAGGGTTAGGTTGACGCGAGTGCAGAAGGAAATGCAGAGTGCGTCCTCGTCATTGTGGACAATTTGAAAATTGGTACTCAGAAGAGGTCAATGGACTCATCAATTCAGACAGTGGTCTAGCTATGCATCCAGATTCGATCAGATCTAGGTGGAATCCCTGTGCCTGGTTTCAACATGAAACTTTTCAGAACTTTTTTTATTCTTCTTTTGGAGCTGACTGTTGCTGGGAAATATAATTGGTTTGTAAAGAGAGGCATTGAGATTCAAGACCCTGCATGGAGGGAGGGCAAGATATCTTGGTAGTGTGCAGGTGAGAAAGAATGCTCAGCTATGCTTCCTAGGTTTGCTTTGGGGGAGTTGGCATTTTTCCTGTTTGGAGGTTGTGGTGGAGGGTCAAAAAAGTCAAGATGGTGACTTCAACTGGACAATCAAAACCTGGCCTCTTTTACACAAGTAGGTAAAAATGGGCAAGGCTTTGATCATTGTATCATGACCACCATCTTGACTTTTTTTGACACCCCCTCTCCTATGGATCCCCCTGTTTTGTGATATGTGTATTTTCTAGTCTGCTTCTCTGAGCAACACTAATTTTCCTTCTGTGGACTGGACATTTTGATGCAGTTTCTCAGGGCAGATTCATCACTTAGCATTTGAACTCAACCTTCTGCTAATTGTATTCAGGTTCGTGGTGAAGGTTGTTTTTCTCCAAATGTCAACAGTTCCCCCTGTTGAAATAGGGCAGCTTGGAAAAATAAGACTTGCACTCCATAGTGGACCTATTGTGATATGGGTTACCTGTCATTATTCCAGGTGTGTCCAACCAGGGGGTGTCTACACTCAACATGGTGGACCTGTTGGTGTGGTTGAAGCTCCTAGCATATTTTACATGCTTTGCGTGTTGACTTTTTGACCGTACCTGCAGACATCCTTGTGTCCAACTGCCCAAGAAGGTTGAGGAGCTCTTGTGTCTGAGCATCCAAAATCTCTAAGCCCCCAGAGCTACCCAACTGCCATTAAGAGAGGCATTTTGATCATAAATAACAATCCTGTTGAAAATTAAGGCTTGTCGCTTTTCTTTTTACACCGTTCTGGATCACACGCTGGCCTCTTTGAGACATCTTAAAGATTTAGATTTCGTTGCAAATTAATGTACCTTCAAACAAGTGCTAAAGTTGGGCTCCTCTCTTGTGGCAGCAGACAATATAATATGACAGACTATTTCTAATTTCTTGGTTTTTCCTTTTTCACACCTGTCAGATTGCAGTTAGAGACAGGTGTCTCATTCAAGATTAGTTCCCGTCTTGTGTCAGGAAGAGAGACTGCGCGCAATATGAATCTGGAGGTGGACTAACTGTTTTGAAGGGAACTGGAGGCAAGGCGCCTGTCCCAGTGATATGAACATTTCTCCACATCTGGCCTGTTTTGGTTGAGAAGGGAGAGAAGGTCCCCCATTGAAATGAAAGCAAGGCATTAAGCAGACTCCAGCCTAGTTAATATTTGGGTGGGACACCACCAGGAAACGTGAGCTGCTGGGAGGTTAAAACACCACCTCGGAAAAAGGTCCTGGCAAATCACTTCCTTATCGTTCTCATGAAAACTGCATGGATGTGTCTATTCAGTCCCCAGAAATTGATCTCGACTCCCCCAAACCATTACCTTATAAAGAAGATTCTACTGATTACGAAGTAAACATCAGATCAGTTCTCAATTGCTCTCCTGCAGTCGTTGGAAGTCTTTGGCAGAAATACAGTCACAAGCTAGCTTGATTTCCAACAGTAGGAGTAGGAGACAGGCTGTTTGTTTTAATGCCTCCAATAGGCTTAATCTTACTATGCAATACATTACAATAGGCTATACTACACTAATAATACTATACCTATTGTAGTAGTTGTTACCTATTAAGCTGTAAGTTGTATCTTACTATTTACTTAGAGTAGTAAATTATTAGTAAGCTGTATCTTACTATTTACTTAGAGCAGTGTTTCTCAACCTTGGCAGCTTGAAGATGTGTGGAATTCAACTTCCGGAAGGGAAGGGAAGGGAAGGAGAGGAGAGGAGAGGAGGCAGGCAAGAAGGAAGGAAGGAAGGAAGGAAGGAAACTTCATATTGACTTGCTTCCAGGTTTGTCGGCCAATGATAGAAGTATCTAATTTGCTGAGTAGAATTCTAACTCATTTTCCAAGAAAGATGTTCTACTGATCTCAGTGCAGATTAAAATAATGCATAAGGAGGTCTGGAATGAACATTGATTCATGCCAATTGTTCGATAGATAATGTGGCTAAGGTATAATTAGTTGATGTGATGTTAGTTTGAACAAAGTTCATCATGCTGGTAGGACTGGATCTTCGAAGAATGGAAAAATCCTTTTGTGTCAGCCCTTGATGTTCTCTTCCCCCAGGCGAAAAACATCCCAATTCTTTCACGTTCTCATCACAGGACTGGTTTTCTTTTCCTATGGCCATTTTCGTTACCTTCTTTTGAACCTGTTGACATTTTTTGACGATCTTTAAAAGGGAGGTACCTGGGGCTGGACATTGTTAGACTTCTTGAAGGTTCCTCTCCCCATCTTTAACCATATATATATATGGTGGTTTATTAATGCTCTCCGCATATTTTAACCATATGTATATGGTGGTTTATTGATGCTCTCCAGATTTTTAACAATATATAAATGGTGGTTACATGATGCTCTCTCCATCTCTTAAAAAAATATATATGGTGGTTTATTGATGTTCTGCCCATCTTTGAACCATACATATATGGAGGTTTATTGATGCTCTCCCTATCTTTTAATGATATATACATGGTGGTTTATTGATGCTCTCCCCATCTTTTAACAATATATCTATGGTGGTTTATTGATGTTCCCCCCATCTTTTAACAGTATATATATGGTGGTTTATTGATGCTCTCCTCATCTTTTAAAAATATATCTATGGTGGTTTATTGATGTTCTCCCCATCTTTTAACCATATATATATGGTGGTTTATTGATGCTCTCCTCATCTTTTAACAATATATATCTGTTGGTTTATTGATGTTCTCCCCATCTTTGAAATATTTATATATGGTGGTTTATTGATGCTCTTCACATCTTTTCACCATACATATATGGTGGTTTATTGATGCTCTCCACATCTTTTAACCATATATATATATGGTGGTTTATTGATGTTCCCCCCGTCTGTTAAACATATATATATGGTGGTTTGATGATGCTCTCCCCATCTTTTAACCATATATATATATGGTGGTTTGATGATGTTCTCCTCACCTTTTAACAATATATCTATGCTGGTTTATTGATGTTCCCCCCATCTTTTAACCATATATATATATGGTGGTTTATTGATGCTCTCCCCATCTTTTAACAATATATCTATGGTGGTTTATTGATGTTCCCCCCATCTTTTAACAGTATATATATGGTGGTTTATTGATGCTCTCCTCATCTTTTAACAATATATATATATGTTGGTTTATTGATGTTCTCCCCATCTTTGAAATATTTATATATGGTGGTTTATTGATGCTCTTCACATTTTTTCACCATACATATATGGTGGTTTATTGATGCTCTCCACATCTTTTAACCATATATATATATGGTGGTTTATTGATGTTCCCCCATCTGTTAACCATATATATATGGTGGTTTGATGATGCTTTCCCCATCTTTTAACCATATATATATATGGTGGTTTATTGATGCTCTCCCCATCTTTTAACAATATATCTATGGTGGTTTATTGATGTTCTCCCCATCTTTTAACCATATATATATGGTGGTTTATTGATGCTCTCCTCATCTTTTAACAATATATCTATGGTGGTTTATTGATGTTCTCCCCATCTTTGAAATATTTATATATGGTGGTTTATTGATGCTCTTCACATCTTTTCACCATACATATATGGTGGTTTATTGATGCTCTCCACATCTTTTAACCATATATATATATGGTGGTTTATTGATGTTCCCCCCATCTCTTAACCATATATATGGTGGTTTATTGATGTTCTGCCGATCTTTGGACCATACATATATGGTGGTTTATTGATGCTCTCCCCATCTCTTAACCATATATAAATGGTGGTTTATTCATGTTTTCGGCATCTCTTAACCATATATATATATGGTGGTTAATTGATGCTCTCCCCATCTTTTAACCATATGTATATGGTGGTTTATTGATGCTCTCCACATCTTTCAACAAAATATATATATGGTGGTTTATTGATGTTCTACCCATCTTTTAACCATACATATATGGTGGTTTATTGATGGTCTCCCCATCTCTCAACCATATATATATGGTGGTTTATTGTTGCTGTCCGCATCTTTTAACCATATGTATATGGTGCTTTATTGATGCTCTCCCCATGTGTTAAACATATATATATGGTGGTTTATTGATGTTCTGCCCATCTTTGAACCATACATATATGGTGGTTTATTGATGCTCTCCCCATGCGTTAACCATATATATATGGTGGTTTATTGATGTTCTGCCCATCTTTGAACCATACATGTATGGTGGTTTATTGATGCTCTCCCCATCTTTTAACCATATATATACATGGTGGTTTGATGATGCTCTGCTCATCTTTTAACAATATATCTATGCTGGTTTATTGATGTTCCCCCCATCTTTTAACCATATGTAGATGATGGTTTAATTATGCTCTCCCCAACTTTTATCCATATATATATATGGTGGTTTGATGATGCTCTCCACATCTTTTAACAATATATCTATGCTGGTTTATTGATGTTCCCCCGATTTTTAACCATATATATATATGGTTGTTTATTGATGCTCTCCTCATCTTTTAACAATATATCTATGGTGGTTTACTGATGTTCTCCCATCTTTTAACCATATATATATGGTGGTTTATAGATGCTCTCCACATCTTTTAACCATATATATATGGTGGTTTGATGATACTCTCCCCATCTCTCAACCATATATATATGGCGGTTTATTGATGTTTTCCACATCTCTTAACCATATATATATGGTGGTTTATTGATGCTCTCCCCATGTGTTAACCATATATATATGGTGGTTTATTGATGTTCTGCCCATCTTTGAACCATACATATATGGTGGTTTATTGATGCTCTCCCCATGTGTTAACCATATATATATGGTGGTTTATTGATGTTCTGCCCATCTTTGAACCATACATGTATGGTGGTTTATTGATGTTCCCCCATCTCTTAACCATATATATGGTGGTTTATTGATGTTCTGCCGATCTTTGGACCATACATATATGGTGGTTTATTGATGCTCTCCCCATCTCTTAACCATATATATATGGTGGTTTATTCATGTTTTCGGCATCTCTTAACCATATATATATATGGTGGTTTATTGATGCTCTCCCCACCTTTTAACCATATGTATATGGTGGTTTATTGATGCTCTCCCCATGTGTTAACCATATATATATGGTGGTTTATTGATGTTCTGCCCATCTTTTAACCATACATATATGGTGGTTTATTGATGCTCTCCCCATCTTTTAACCATATATATTTGGTGCTTTGATGATGCTCTCCCCATCTCTCAACTATATATATATGCTGGTTCATTGATGTTCCCCCCATCTTTTAACCATATATATATATATATATGGTGGTTTATTGATGCTCTCCTCAACTTTTAACAATTTATCTATGGTGGTTTATTGATGTTCTCCCCATCTTTTAACCACATATATATGGTGGTTTATTGATGCTCTCATCTTTTAACAATATATATATGTTGGTTTATTGATGTTCTCCCCATCTTTTAACCATATGTATATGGTGGTTTATTGATGTTCCCCCCATCTCTTAACCATATATATGGTGGTTTATTGATGTTCTGCCGATCTTTGGACCATACATATATGGTGGTTTATTGATGCTCTCCCCATCTCTTAACCATATATAAATGGTGGTTTATTCATGTTTTCGGCATCTCTTAACCATATATATATATGGTGGTTAATTGATGCTCTCCCCATCTTTTAACCATATGTATATGGTGGTTTATTGATGCTCTCCACATCTTTCAACAAAATATATATATGGTGGTTTATTGATGTTCTACCCATCTTTTAACCATACATATATGGTGGTTTATTGATGGTCTCCCCATCTCTCAACCATATATATATGGTGGTTTATTGTTGCTGTCCACATCTTTTAACCACATATATATGGTGGTTTATTGATGCTCTCCACACCTTTTAAAAATATATATATGGTGGTTTATTGATGCTCTCCCCATCTTTTAACCATATGTATATGGTGGTTTATTGATGCTCTCCCCATGTGTTAACCATATATATATGGTGGTTTATTGATGTTCTGCCCATCTTTTAACCATACATATATGATGGTTTATTGATGCTCTCCCCATCTGTTAACCATGTCTATTTGGTGCTTTGATGATGCTCTCCCCATCTCTTAACCATATATATGGTGGTTTATTGATGTTCTGCTCATCTTTGGACCATACATATATGGTGGTTTATTGATGCTCTCCCCATCTTTTAACCATATGTATATGGTGGTTTATTGATGCTCTCCACATCTTTCAACAAAATATATATATGGTCGTTTATTGATGTTCTACCCATGTTTTAACCATACATATATGGTGGTTTATTGATTGTCTCCCCATCTCTCAACCATATATATATGGTGGTTTATTGATGCTGTCCGCATCTTTTAACCATATGTATATGGTGCTTTATTGATGCTCTCCCCATGTGTTAAACATATATATATGGTGGTTTATTGATGTTCTGCCCATCTTTGAACCATACATATATGGTGGTTTATTGATACTCTCCCCATGTGTTAACCATATATATATGGTGGTTTATTGATGTTCTGCCCATCTTTGAACCATACATGTATGGTGGTTTATTGATGCTCTCCCCATCTTTTAACCATATATATATATGGTGGTTTGATGATGCTCTGTCCATTTTTAACCACATATATATCATGGTTTATTGATGCTCTCCCCACCTTTTAACCATATGTAAATGATGGTTTGATGATGCTCTCCCCATCTTTTAACCATATATATATATGGTGGTTTGATGATGCTCTCCCCATCTTTTAACCATCTATATATATGATGGTTTATTGATGCTCTCCCCATCTTTTAACCATATATATATATGGTGGTTTATTGATGCTCTCCCCATCTTTTAACCATATATATATGGTGGTTTATTGATGCTCTCCCAATCTTTTAACCATATATAGATGGTGGTTTATTGATGCTCTCCCTATGTTTTAACCATATATAGATGGTCGTTTATTGATGCTCTCCCCGTCTTTCAACCAGATATATATGGAGGTTTCTTGATGCTCTCCCCATCTTTAACCATATATATATGGTGGTTTATTGATGCTCTCCCCATCTTTTAACCATATGTAAATGGTGGTTTGATGATGCTCTCCCCATCTTTAACCATATATATATCATGGTTTATTGATGCTCTCCCCATCTTTTAACCATATATATATGGTGGTTTGATGATGCTCTCCCCATCTTTAACCATATATATATATCATGGTTTATTGATGCTCTCCCCATCTTTTAACCATATATGTATGATGGTTTGATGATGCTCTCCCCATCTTTAACCATATATATATATCATGGTTTATTGATGCTCTCCCCATCTTTTAACCATATGTAGATGATGGTTTGATGATGCTCTCCCCATCTTTAACCATATATATATCATGGTTTATTGATGCTCTCCCCATCTTTTAACCATATATATATGATGGTTTGATGATGCTCTCCCCATCTTTAACCATATATATATGGTGGTTTATTGATGCTCTCCCCATCTTTTAACCATATATATATCATGGTTTATTGATGCTCTCCCCATCTTTTAACCATATATATATGATGGTTTGATGATGCTCTCCCCATCTTTAACCATATATATATATCATGGTTTATTGATGCTCTCCCCATCTTTTAACCATATATATATGATGGTTTGATGATGCTCTCCCCATCTTTAACCATATATATATCATGGTTTATTGATGCCCTCCCCACTTTTAACCATGTGTAAATGACGGTTTGATGATACTCTCCCCATCTTTTAACCATATATATATGGTGGTTTAGTGATGCTCTCCACATATTTAACCATATATATATCATGGTTTATTGATGCTCTCCCCATCTTTAACCATATATATATATCATGGTTTATTGATGCTCTCCCCATCTTTAACCATATATATATCATGGTTTATTGATGCTCTCCCCATCTTTTAACCATATATATATGGTGGTTTGATGATGCTCTCCCCATCTTTAACCATATATATATATCATGGTTTATTGATGCTCTCCCCATCTTTTAACCATATGTAGATGATGGTTTGATGATGCTCTCCCCATCTTTAACCATATATATATCGTGGTTTATTGATGCTCTCCCCATCTTTTAACGATATGTAGATGATGGTTTGATGATGCTCTCCCCATCTTTAACCATATATATATATCATGGTTTATTGATGCTCTCCCCATCTTTTAACCATATGTAAATGATGGTTTGATGATGCTCTCCCCATCTTTAACCATATATATATGGTGGTTTGATGATGCTCTCCCCATCTTTTAACCATATATATATATGATGGTTTATTGATGCTCTCCCCATCTTTTAACCATATATATATGGTGGTTTGATGACGTTCTCCCCATCTTTAACCATATATATATCATGGTTTATTGATGCTCTCCCCATCTTTTAACCATATATATATGGTGGTTTGATGATGCTCTCCCCATCTTTAACCATATATATATATCATGGTTTATTGATGCTCTCCCCATCTTTTAACCATATATATATGATGGTTTGATGATGCTCTCCCCATCTTTAACCATATATATATATCATGGTTTATTGATGCTCTCCCCATCTTTTAACGATATGTAGATGATGGTTTGATGATGCTCTCCCCATCTTTAACCATATATATATATCGTGGTTTATTGATGCTCTCCCCATCTTTTAACCATATATATATGGTGGTTTGATGATGCTCTCCCCATCTTTAACCATATATATATGGTGGTTTATTGATGCTCTCCCCATATTTTAACCATATATGTATATGATGGTTTATTGATGCTCTCCCCATCTTTTAACCATATATATATGGTGGTTTGATGACGTTCTCCCCATCTTTAACCATATATATATATCATGGTTTATTGATGCTCTCCCCATCTTTTAACCATATATATATGGTGGTTTGATGATGCTCTGTCCATTTTTAACCACATATATATATCATGGTTTATTGATGCTCTCCCCACCTTTTAACCATATGTAAATGATGGTTTGATGATGCTCTCCCCATCTTTAACCAAATATATATATCGTGGTTTATTGATGCTCTCCCCATCTTTTAACGATATGTAGATGATGGTTTGATGATGCTCTCCCCATCTTTAACCATATATATATATCATGGTTTATTGATGCTCTCCCCATCTTTTAACCATATATATATGGTGGTTTGATGATGCTCTCCCCATCTTTAACCATATATATATATCATGGTTTATTGATGCTCTCCCCATCTTTTAACCATATGTAAATGATGGTTTGATGATGCTCTCCCCATCTTTAACCATATATATATATCGTGGTTTATTGATGCTCTCCCCACCTTTTAACCATATGTAAATGATGGTTTGATGATGCTCTCCCCATCTTTAACCATATATATATGGTGGTTTATTGATGCTCTCCCCATCTTTTAACCATATATATATATCATGGTTTATTGATGCTCTCCCCATCTTTAACCATATATATATGGTGGTTTGATGATGCTCTCCCCATCTTTTAACCATATATATATGGTGGTTTGATGATGCTCTCCCCATCTTTAACCATATATATATATCATGGTTTATTGATGCTCTCCCCACCTTTTAACCATATGTAAATGATGGTTTGATGATACTCTCCCCATCTTTAACCATATATATATGGTGGTTTGATGATGCTCTCCACATCTTTAACCATATATATATATCATGGTTTATTGATGCTCTCCCCATCTTTTAACCATATATATATGGTGGTTTGATGATGCTCTCCACATCTTTAACCATATATATATATCATGGTTTATTGATGCTCTCCCCACCTTTTAACCATATGTAAATGATGGTTTGATGATGCTCTCCCCATCTTTAACCATATATATATATCATGGTTTATTGATGCTCTCCCCACCTTTTAACCATATGTAAATGATGGTTTGATGATGCTCTCCCCATCTTTAACCATATATATATATCGTGGTTTATTGATGCTCTCCCCATCTTTTAACCATATATATATGGTGGTTTGATGATGCTCTCCCCATCTTTAACCATATATATATATCATGGTTTATTGATGCTCTCCCCACCTTTTAACCATATGTAAATGATGGTTTGATGATGCTCTCCCCATCTTTAACCATATATATATATCATGGTTTATTGATGCTCTCCCCATCTTTTAACCATATATATATGGTGGTTTGATGACGTTCTCCCCATCTTTAACCATATATATATATCATGGTTTATTGATGCTCTCCCCATCTTTTAACGATATGTAGATGATGGTTTGATGATGCTCTCCCCATCTTTAACTATATATATATATCGTGGTTTATTGATGCTCTCCCCACCTTTTAACCTTATGTAAATGATGGTTTGATGATGCTCTCCCCATCTTTAACCAAATATATATATCGTGGTTTATTGATGCTCTCCCCATCTTTCAACCATATATATATGGCCGTTTGATGATGCGCTCCCCATCTTTAACCATATATATATATCATGGTTTATTGGTGCTCTCCCCATCTTTTAACGATATGTAGATGATGGTTTGATGATGCTCTCCCCATCTTTAACCATATATATATATCGTGGTTTATTGATGGTCTCCCCACCTTTTAAACATATGTAAATGATGGTTTGATGATGCTCTCTCCATTTTTACCCATATATATATATCATGGTTTATTGATGCTCTCCTCACCTTTTAACCATGTGTAAATGATGGTTTGATGATACTCTCCCCATCTTTAACCATATATATATATC